>NW_024881738.1:565000-744276 GCF_019059575.1 Amphibalanus amphitrite | reverse complement strand
AGCGACAGAGACAGAGACAGGACAGAGACAGAGACAGAGACAGAGACAGAGACGAGACAGAGACAGAGACAGAGACAGAGACAGAGACAGAGACAGAGACAGAGACAGAGACAGAGACAGAGACAGAGACAGAGACAGAGCAGAGCAGAGACAGAGACAGAGACAGAGACAGGACAGAGACAGAGACAGAGACAGAGACAGAGACAGAGACAGAGAGAGAGAGAGACAGAGAGAGAGACAGAGAGAGAGAGAGAGACAGAGAGAGAGAGAGAGAGAGAGGAGAGAGAGAGAGAGAGGAGATGAGAGAGAGAGAGAGAGAGAGAGAGAGAGAGAGAGAGAGGAGAGAGAGAGAGAGAGAGAGAGAGAGAGAGAGAGGAGAGAGAGAGAGAGAGAGAGAGAGAGAGAGAGAGAGAGAGAGAGAGAGAGAGAGAGAGAGAGAGAGAGAGAGAGAGAGAGAGATAGAGAGAGAGAGAGAGAGAGAGAGAGAGAGAGAGAGAGAGAGAGAGGTCAACTTTACGTCAGAGGGCAATGGGCATTGGTGCATTGTATATTGTATTGTATTCATAAAAATCTCCACATCGTGGCTCTTCCGATTTCAGAGTCAGTACATTATTTAAACACAGTGAACATGTTCATAAAACACGAAAAAATGATGGTTTAAAAATCACTATAAATTGCTAAAATGCGATAAAACTGTGAAGCCCCTTCTGGTTTTTTGTCTGTTTTTTTTTCCTGCGTTGCACAAAGCGTGTTAGATACAGGCAATTACAATTTTGCGTATCTTGACATTCCACCTATTGACAAATCTATTGGTTTGCATCAACCACATTTTGATGTTAGGTCAGGTCACTGATCTATGACCTATGAGGGCCTATTGACCTATCTTGGAGTTTTCATCAGTCGACTGAGGCCGGTCACTTGACGTCAGGTCAACATCAAAGTTGATCCTCCCCATACAAATCGTATGTCATTCGACGCGTCTGGACGTTCAGAATGCAATCAATTTGCTGTTCCGATACCATATCCGCTAACGGTTTTCAACGAAAAGTCGGACACCAATCTTTGGGTCTTGGGCTACATCTCGAAGATCACCAATTGGTGGAGGCCCTAAAATTGGACACTAAGTCGTTGAGGTCGTGAGGATAAACCCGTCCGTTTTTTTCGCAAGGTCCTGGCTCAGTTATGGCTATAGAAACGGCTATTGGCCTCGGTATACCTACTCGCTCCAATCCTTCGACCGCTAACCGATAGGTCTGGCAAGCGGGTTAACCCAAGGAAGATAACGTTGTGACGCGACGCGAAAACACATTTCGCCCTAAGCCGTCACCGTCCGACTAGATAACGTCGTCGCGTGCGAGAGGGGGAAGAGGGCCGGGGGCCGAAGGTCGCCAGAGCGACCCGATCGACCGCAGCCCGGCGGCCGACGGGAGCACTCGGCTTCATCTGCGCATGTGCGTGTCCCACTGCTGGCTCGGGGAGTAGTGAGGTAGGTCAGACGGCTATTCTAGTGAGGTAGGTCGTGGGCCTTTGGCGGAGGGCCATGGGTGCGTCGCACGCGCCGAGGATGGTCCCAGTGCGTCGCGTCAACGAATAGAAGTGAGAGCGGTTGAAATATTGTATGTGTTCACTGATCGGGTGATCAAACTTGGGAGGTGGTTATAAGGAAATGTTCAAAAGCGCGTACGATTTCTTGTTACAAGGTGAGCTTTGAATAAGGTTTGCAGATAATACGTGATCAACAATTGTTAAATATGTTTTTGCTTTATAAACTCTAAATGATATATTTTTACGTTTTATACGTTGAGCTTTATCAATAATTCGATCTTATCAATCTTATCTTCTAAGTCATTTACATCATGTGTATGCGCAATGTGCTGGTAAAGTACTTGGTATCGTAAAAGTAACATTAGTTATTTCGTTCATTTGTTGGGTCCCTTCAAATGTCAGTTCAACAGAATCTGTGCAGTCAGCTTCTGATTTTTACAGTATCGAAAAAATAATACACTCCCATTCAATAGATGATAAAATATACCTACATATTTAGGCATACTACAATGCAGAAGTCTTTTACATGGTCATTAACACAGAACAGCCGCCTAAAAAATAAATGGCACAGTCTGGGATAGTTTGCGAGAGCATTGGCTACTTTATTGAGACGAGATCAACCAGCCTGACATGGCGACGTGACGAAGTTCAAGTTCACGTTCAGACTAGGGCGAGAGAGTGGCTCACCCCATGCGTGCCCTTTAGCTCCCGATTCAGCAGCAAAGATATGTCGTAATGTGACTTAGATATTCTGGTACTTATCGGTCTGAGAGCAAAGTGTCACTAATCATGTCACTAATCACAATGTAAACTAATCACAGGCATGGGTGTGTTGTTAGCAAACAATCGATGTTTGTTTCAAGTACACACTCACTACAGGTTCTCTTCACAGTGTTGACTCAGTCATTGGGTGCGACACGTGGAAAAGGCCAGGTCATTGGGTACGTAGGCCTGGCACTGATAGTGGGAAGATACCGGCGTACCTGCACATTGCGTGGTCGCACGCAACGGCGGGCCGCCCCATTCATAACCACCGGTTCTTCGCTCCATATATGGCCTGCCGTGGTAAAACCGACGGCCGCAGGATGACGACGGTACCTCGTTATGCAGATTATATGCAGATTATGCAGATATGTCAGATTAGGGCTCGCCGTCGGCAGCCCTTGCAACTATGTATCAAAAATTATACCACTCGCTTTATATCTACTGCGGTGAGCACAGAAATCTATATAACAGAGAATCGTTTAAAACATCACTTGTTTGCATATTTGTTTTTCAAAAACCCAAGGATATATTTTATGCCAGTCTATGTAGGTCTAGGTACACACGGATACAATATAACCCACGAGCCGCTGGGGGGGGGGCATAAAGTTGCCCCCCCTTTACGTTTTGTGAAATATCTCCGAAACCTTATAAGCTACGAACGTGAAACTTGGCATAGCTTCAAATGAATACCTAGGCAATGTTTGAGGAAAGTTTGGTGGTTGTAGCACCTAAGATGACGTCACAGTGACGTCATAAATTTTTGTCGTTTTCCGATATGGACCGTTTCTGATGACGCTGAGCATGAAACTCAACTGTAAATGAACTAGACAGCACATGCTGTCATCCTAAAACATCTAACTACACTTCCATCTAGTTTCTGACCAATAATCGACCCTTTATATTCGGTCCCATATATCTGATGTATCGTGAGGAATATGAGAGTCGCAAATCTATGATTTCACTTATGACGTCACTGTGACGTCATTTCAAATGGGATCGACACCAAATTTGGACACAACCTCGGCTAGGTATTCAGGAAGATGTGTACAAAGTTTCGCTTCTCTACCTCTTCGTGTTGCGACGATATCGTCGCAGAAGTAAAGGGGGGGCAACTATATGCCCCCCCCCCCCAGCGGCCGGCGGGTGGCGCGGAGGCCCAGCGGCCGCCGGGATAAATAACCAACACTCGCCAGTCAATCTCTTACATGCCGAGAAGCGCTCCTTTTCCGTCTCCGTCAGCTGTTCGTTGCGTCACGGAGCGTGGGAAAGTGGGCGTGGCCTATAGGTCGCCGCAGAAGGAAGACATATAAAGCACACGCTCGCAGCGACTGAAACCATCTCAGCTCTCACTCGGTCCGTCTGGCAGAACCGTTGTTACGGTTTACCTACGGTTTACCATCCATGGCATACGACTTCAAAGGTAAGGGCACGGAACGTCTTAGAGACCATAATCTGAACTGAATGCCTGGGATAGAAGCGCCGTACACTGTTTCATTCAACTTTATCGCAAGCCTTATTGCGATGGCTGGATATTTAAGAAAAGTACCAACTTTGAATCGGGCCTCCGAGGCCTTTGTTTGAATCAGATTGTTTAATAGTATAGAATTTCGAATCAGGCAAAGTGATTTATTTATGACGTCCTAATAAGACGAAATCACAGTTGTATGCAACAACCTTTTGATCGTACTCACATTGAGAATAAATACAACTGAGAATGCAGCATGAACCACCTTATAGCGATCTCAGGCAGCTTTTGCCAAATTGTCAGGGAACTCAGATTTGTTTTTCAATAGAAAAACACAATTCTAAAGAATAGTGTTTTAACTATTGACAACAAACCCTCGGTTACCTACCCACGTAACACATAACTTCACTCAGAAGAGCTAACATGAAAGGAGGATCTGAACTAAGCCTGAAAAACGTTCATAATAAGGTGTTCTATTCACATGAGGGCACTTTTGCCATGCATTGAATTGCGCCAAGAATTGGGTCCAAAACTATCTCCGTTTTTATATCAGTTATTGAAAAAATATCTATCTCCCGATTTTTACGCTTACAAAACCTCAAACTACACACAAAAACTAACACACTCTTCGGTTCTTCGGAGCCAAATGCTTCCATCAAGGTGCTTCCTTAAATCACTCTTGCGAGTGTCACGTGCTGACATACACTCGACGCACTCTTAACCCGCGAGTTGCTGAGGGGGGGGGGCGTTAAACGCCCCCATTTTTTTTCACCGGGCCATAGCATAAAAACGGCGCGCCGCAGGCGCGCCAAATTTTAACCCGCGCACCGACGGGGGTCTGCGCCAACTTCGCACCGACGGGGGGGGGGGGGGAGCGGCGGATGACCGCCCCCCCTGAGATCTCGAGAACGAAGCAAGATAGCGACAAGCGGTAAACGGCGTCGGATACGCACGGTCAAGATCTCCAATTCTTATGAAGGTCATTTTCAGGTCAGGTCAAAGATGACGTCACAGGGGTCGAAAAAGTCAAAATGGCGGCGCTAGATATGGATAGATTTTCTCGAATAAGTCAAGATAGGAACAAACTAAGGGCATCATCGTGATCCTCTCGTCAATCCGCATCGAATGATATATAGGTTGACCTCGAAAGGTCAAGGTCAAAGGTTGACCTCAGGTCACGTGACCTCGAGGTCATCATGTATATCATTCGATGCGTCTTGACGAGCTGAACACAATGAGACCATCCACGCGTCTGTATCTTGTTCCTGTACGGAGTTATTGGCCAAAAACCTTTGGTGACCTTTGATGACGTCACATGACCTCACAGCTGCCCAACAGCAAAACAGACCTCAAGGTAGTGAAGGTTGATCGTATATGAAGTCATGTATGGTATATGGGGCCATTCCGACCCGTTTTAGTGGTAAAAACAGGGAGTTTATTTTTCCCCCCATTGCAATGGGGGGACCTCGCGACCTCCCCATTATAAGTCAATGCATTGACTTATAATGGGGAGGTCGCGAAATTGACCTGACCTTAGGTCATCGATATCAAAATTCCGAGATATAAAAATTGTAGCTACTAATGACCTAATAACATCCTGCGACTTTCAAAGGCCTCCGACATCTACTGTAGCTCTGGCACGGTGACAAAGTTGCAAAAAAGTGACTTGAGGTTGGGTCATTCAAAGTGACCTGGTGACCTGACCTTAAAAGGTAGGAGGTTCAAACTTGCACACCATGTGTAAAATTGATGAGGGAATAGTCGTACCAAATTGCGCCGCGGTTTTCCCGCTATTCGCGAAAAACCTTCGGGGGGGGGGGGGCGGATATCCGCCCCCCGTCGGTGCGCGGGTTAAGTACCTGTAGGGAATTTATTGAAGTTTATTGTGACAAACTTTCAAAAAAATCGGTCGGAAAATTTTTGAGATATCGAGGTTTTAGTGACGTCATGATTTCTGAGTTTTCGACCAAAAACGGCATATGTTCAAAAAATCATATAAAATCACAGAACAGATATATAGACATGCCGTAAACGCCATTAGACTGCCAATACCATGAAGAATCGAATGGCTATCTTCGATTATTGATTATCGTTCCGCATTTTCTAAAATCTTGAACTGAATCTTGGCAATTTCTCGTGACTACTTCACGACCATGATACATGAATTTCTTAAATTGAACTTTTTTAGCCAAACACGTACACATATGATAAAATGAATGTCACCATCGTGTTCTACGCCCCAAATTACACATAAAACATGTATCACAGGCTGCGAATATCAGTTTTTATTTTCGGGGATATGTGCCTGCCCGGTTGACCTGACCTTGACCCTGACCTATGCTTGACTGACCCCTGCATGGAGCTGACACTCTTGTAGGCCCTATATGATGGATTGTGCACCGTTTTGACAGAGTTTATGACGAGAGGCGCCCATTGCGAAGTCCTGAAGTCCATGCTACTGAAAGCCCGATTTCAGGTGTTTGACCTGACCTTGACCTGACCTGTGACCTCAAAATTCAACTTTAAAGTACTCATCTGAAGCGTCTCGTCGCGTTCTTTCGTTTGCCGCCTCGTGCGTTTCGCTGCGCCTATTGGTTCTCGAGTTATCGGCTGGGGGCGTTTAACGCCCCCCCCCCCCCCAGCAAACGGTGGGTGGCGAAATACCCCAGCAACTGCCGGGTTAACCCTCGCCCGCACATGCCATTTTCCCATCCTAGAACGCACATGGGGGGGATTACCACCCCCTTCCCGCGCCATTTCGTTCCTGTTGGAGATAGAGCTTCGCGGTAACGACCAAAAAGATTCTTTGGGAAGAGAAAAATCCAATGATACCCATTTTTACCTCCTCAGGTCAGTCATTGACCTTCCAGGTCAGGTCAAACTAAAAAATGCTGCTGTTTTGGGTCACCGTTGGATATCAAGTGCGCTGCTTATCATATACCGATGACAATGCCGTTTTCTGGTGCCAAGCCAGCTAGAACCTCTTTGTCACACTACCCGACCAAATTTTTGCTACTGAGGTCATTTCAGGCCAAGTTAGGTAAAGGTCAATGATATGTGTTTTTATGTCTGTGTGTGTCTGTGTGTATACTGATGTGTGCAACGATTGTTTTATGTGCCCATATTACATGAAATCATGATCTGAGAAGCTTTTAATAAAAAATGCAGTCAAAAAACTTCACGAAAACTAAATTCAGCTTGCCTAAAACGCAATTATTTTATATGACCTAGCTTGACCTTGGCCCTGACCTTAACATCTGTACATCGTCGAACAACATGTTCCATGATAGGTGGGAGGTAAGACTAGCAAAAAAAGGCCGAAATCAAGGTGTCAAAAGCTCACAAGGCCCATAGCCAACGCAAGATGTTGAGAATTGGTCATTTGGGTCATGACATGACCTGAAAAACAAGCTCATATCTCCAAAACCAAAAACCACAGAAACTGGAATTTTTCAGTGGACATCAAGATAGGATAGAGAAGCAGCTATGCGAAAAATCAGGCTTCTAGCTCTAAAAATGTTGAGTGCAGAGCAGAAAGACTACCTGGGGGAAATGGCAACCCCCCATGTGCGGGCGCGGTTTAAAGAGTATGGATGGAGCTGAAAAGCTCATAGAACAGCCACGGCTCTGAGCAAAGAGGCTAGTAACACCGACACTCATAATACCGTTATGAGAGTTGTGTGACACCCATAAATAGTGTCATTTTGCACAACAAAAACACGCATAATGGATGCCATTATTTTTTTGTGTGTACCACATCATCCAGTTGTGCATCTCGTTTGCTCGGTGACCAACGTCCTCGTCTGTCTGTTTCCAGGACCCGTGCCGGTTCCCGTGGACACCGCGATGGACCCGGAGAGTCCCGTCGGCTGGCGGATCCGCACGGTGGAGATGCACACGGCGGGCGAGCCGGTGCGTATCGTGGTCTCTGGCCTGCCGCCCATCGAGGGCGACACACTGCTGGAGAAGCGCCGCTACTGTAGGGACAGCCTGGACCGGTTCCGCCGGCTGCTGATGGGCGAGCCGCGCGGCCACAGGGACATGTTTGGAGCCGTCCTGGTGCCCGCCGACGACCCCAAGGCGGACGCGGCGGCGCTCTTCATCCACAACGAGGGCTACTGCACCATGTGCGGCCACGCCTCGATGGCCGTCGTGCGCTACCTGGTGGACGAGGGGGTGGTGCCGCGTGCAGAGACCGGAGACACGGAGGTGAACCTGCAGTGTCCCTGCGGCCTCGTACGCGCCTGGCTGACCCAGGATAACCAGACCCGGTTCCTGTCCGTCCCGGCGTTTGTGCTCCACAAGGACCTCAGTCTGCCGCTGCCCGACGGCCGCCAGTGCAGGATGGACATCAGTTACGGCGGGTCGTTCTACGCGGTGGTACGCGCTGGCGACCTGGGTCTGAGCAGCGACTCCCCCTCCGCCGAGTACGTGCGCCAGGCGAGCTATATACGCCGCCACCTGAGCGCCTCCGGCGTGAAGATCCACCATCCAGACAGCGCCGACCTGGGCTTCCTGTTCGGCGTCGTGTTCGCCGACTTCGCGCCGCTCTCGGTGGTCGCTCCGCCTCCGGAGGTGGTCTCGCAGGTGATCGTGTTCGCCGACGGCCAGGTGGACCGGTCGCCGTGCGGCTCGGGCACGACGGCGTGCTGCGCCGTGCTGCACGCCGCCGGCCGGCTGCCCACCGCGCACGGCTGCACGTTCCGCTGCGCCCTCACCGGCAGCGAGTTCAGTGGCCGGGTGGCCAGGGAGACCGAGAGCCACGGCCGGCCGGCGGTGGTCGTCCAGGTGGCCGGCAGGTCCTTCTACACCGGCAGGGCAGAGTACCTGGTCGAGCCGGAAGACCCGCTCGGAGAGGGCTTCCTGGTCCAGTGACAGTTTATTGGGGAGCATTGGTCTAGTGACCGAACCACTCGAGGGGTCTAGGTCCAGCGGTCAGTCTGTTTGAGGGGTCTTAGATTAGTGACCGGTCGTTTGGAGTATGTCCTTGCTCAGAGACGTTAGGGGGCTTCCTGTCTCGTTTCGTAACAGTCTTCTTGATTTACTTGTGGGTAATTGCAGTCACCTGTTGAGGTCTCGCCTTTACTAAAACGCCATTATCTAGTTACAGCGTTGGACTGTTCACAATTTATCTTTTTACCTCAACTTTCGAATGCTTTTTAGTTCTTATCGCACATGCAAAAATTAGATGTCAGACAAACATAAGGACAGTGCATACATTAAGCACTTCTAGCAGTTCAGATGTAGATTGATTATGTTGCGAGATATGTGCAATGTGCATGCATGTATGAATGCATTCATATTTTCGACCCTTCTGGCAAGGCTAGTCTTAGCTCTGAGCAACTGCATCATTACCGGATACATTTTTTTTTCTATTCTCTAGAATAGATATACAGGGATACGCCATTTTGAGAATAGTTCCTATTCACCGCAATGTTACAACGCCTTACACGATCAAGGGCCGTATTCACGTCGATCATTTTCGTACGAATTTTCTAACGCATGACCTACTTCTTAAGATTTTTTTTAATTAAGTGAACTCCGTCTGTTAAAGGTTAAGAAGTGTTGACGTGAATACCAAATAATACTTACGAAAGAAAATCGACTTACGAAGTCGACGTGAATACGGCCCCAGAATATGTAGCATGCGCGTGTGTGTGTGTGTGTGTGTGCGAGTAGGTGTGTGTTCACATATCTGTCCAATGTCCAATTACGTATTGCACCTGTTGATGTTTTCGTTTGGTTTACGAGGATGGTGATGGGCTTGAACATGTTTGTCGTATTTACGGGAAACGAACTGTCTGACATGTGTAATATACGGAAGCGATGAAACGAATGACTTTATACCAAGTCACCCATTTGAGATTCGGCAGAACTTTGCAATGTTCTACGGAAACTTTCAACCATTCAGAATCATTATCGCTTGGGAACAATAAGGAAATGGCGCCAGTAAAAGGGACTGAGAGAATAAGGTCACAGACACATCAATCGATTTTCCTGAATTGACATCGGAAACAGACAGGTACAATCCCCCCCCCCCAAAAAAGATATGATCGAATGAAGATCATCATTGGAATCTTATATCGGCTAACGGATAACAGTTAATTATGATTCAGCAGTATAACGTTCATGAACAAGCAAATCATTGCAAAACAGAACAATGAAAACTTGACGAGTGAAGTACCTGCTTGCAAAGCCGAAACGATTAAGCCGTCCAATAGCGATTCATATAAGAATCTGTTACTAACTAAAACACATGTCTGTCATCAAAATGCACGTTAACATAATAACCTAAATAAGAAGTAAGAACGTCTCAGTCTCAGCAGTACGTGTCCTCACTTCTTAGTCACTAATCTGTTATCACCATTACACCATGCCATTTTTACCAAATCATGAGTGTGTCAGCGACAATCCACCGACCCCTCGCCCATTCGCGGCGCACACCCCACGCCTCCCCCGGCTCGAGTTACCTGACCGGCCAGCGGATCAGCTTGCAGCTGTGACGGGGGTCGTGGTGCCGAGCCCGCGGGCGCGTGCGGAGCGAACTGACCCAGTGCAGTGTCGCATTCTGAACACTACACGCTAGTGATCGTCTGGGAGCCCGCTGAATGTGAGCTGAGTGAGCTGAATCGTGCTGAGTGAGGTATAGTCTCTGCCTGACGGCTGGCGCTGCGCGAGACAGTTCGATCGCCCGGGACTGGTTTAGAGCAGCGAGCGGAGAGGAATCTAGTGTTGTGTGAACAGCGAGTGGGGTGAGGCTGTGACTTTTTGGCAGTAACTAGTCGATTCCACACTTTCAAAATGGTGAGCTCTCTAAGCTAGAAAGTCCAAATTCTAGCGAAGCAGCTGTGAGAAGGAGTGCCGACTGGGCGGGTAGCCGACGTTTGATAGAGTGAGCGTGGATTGGGTGAGACGCAAACCGGTAAACGGGTAAACGTCGTAGCGTTACTGGAACAAAACGTGAGCACTCAGGCGAACGCCGACCGAACGAACGACGCCAGGGGCTGCGAGGCGTAGCACCGCCTCAACATGACGGCGGCAATCCTGATGGTACTGGCCATCAGCAGCTCAGTGATAACACCAGGTAAGCTAAGAAAGTTTTGTTTAGCTCGTCATGAACTGCTATCAGCCTTTCTTAGCGTTATTTCCAGAGCTATGCAACACAAATATACAGATCAATTCATTTCCTGTATAACAAAGGACGCTTATTGTGTATGCTAGATTTTATAAACTATGCACATTTACATACATGCGTAATGAGCTGATGCAGTTGTATCGAAGAGTTGATGTGCTGCGATCATGTATATTCAAATTAGGGGTACAAACGGATTCCTTCAGAATCACGAAGCTTCACCTTCCAACAAATCTACCTCTTATACAGCCACTTGGAAACAGTGTAGACAAATGCACATTGGGAGCATATTAATTGGTGAAAAACGTCTTTAAATGAAGTCCAGATGCATTGAAGATTCACTGAACAATTCTTTTTTTTTTGCTTTTTGCTTTGCCTAACCCCTGTCTGGCCCGTTGTTTTCTGCACGTTTTCAGCGCTGTCGCAGCAGCAGCGGTTTAGAGTGCGACCGTCCGACGCGAGTGTGATCGAGGGGGAGAGTGTCACACTGCGCTGCGAGGTCGACCACCAGGTCGGCCAGCTCCAGTGGACCAAGGAGGGCTTCGCCATGGGTGAGAGATATAACCAGACGGAGGTCAGGCGTTGCCTGCAGGCGGCATGTGTCCTCTTAGCTGTTTGATTTTGTTTTGGTGACGCTGGATATGATAAATGATTATGAATGATCTCATGCTTAGGTAAACAATTTTCATTTACTGACGTATTTGTTAAAATAAGGTATGCAGTTTTCATTTACTGATGCATTCGTTAAAATAGGTACGGCTCTCGCGAGATTAAGCGGTAGGTTTTGCACCATTTCCGGTTATATCTCAGAAACTAATCGATCTACGATGAAGCCATTTTACATGATCATGGCCGGTTTGTGAACCAACAAGTCGATTGCATCTTCAACATTTAAAAGCTTAAGACGACGAAGATATAGCCTGAAGTACACTAAATTTTCTAGGTGCAAAACCTACCGCTAAAACCCGTCTCCGCGGGTTTGTACCTGTACCTTTCGAATGTGTATCATAAATACGGAAGGCGTTATTTAGCGTCTACACGGCTTACGTAACGCATATTTGTTTTACAGGCATGCATATCTGCTTTCTTAGTTCCCAGATCTGATGTTTTTGTAACTTTCCACTATTTGCCTTTTAGCCGTAATGGATAACTGGTTACATTATCCTAAGCGGCCTAGCGTGGTTGACGGCGACAGTAGGTACAGGGGTTAGAGAGATCGTCCCATGGACTGTCCTCTCTAGCAGGCCATCAGGTTCGCATTCTACCACCGCAACATTGTAGCATGATTTATGTTCCATTCACCCTGTTTGATAAAACTCCTCTACGTGCCCCGGGCCCTGTCACATTCAGTCCACTCGCTCGCCTTCCGCCACCGAGCACACGTGTAACGGGAGCCGCCCCCCTGTGCCACGCACCGGTCACCTTACAGGGGGCGGGCCTCCGCCCTGCGGACGGCAGCAGCCGGCCGCGGGGCAGCTGGCGGCCCACGCAGTCACAAATGAGGCGACGCAGTTCGGGTGATTGTGCCAATTATTATCTCATTTGTCACAAGATATACCTAACTACTAGTGAACTGAAGCTGACCCAATCAAGTAAAAAACAAGTACAAACTAATGGCTGTTGATCCGCCAGACAAAAAGCATGTGAAAGCGTGAAGAAACTCGTCGGCTTGAGACACAAGACACTACGGCTAAGTCTAAAGTCAACTTATCTTTTTGTGACTAGCACCTACATACAACCCATAGGCATGTAGCATATGTGAACACATTGTTTTCCTTTACAAAACATTGCTGATTTATCGACGAGCCTGTCAGCCGCAACTCCGATGCACATCTAATGCGCAGTACGCAGCTCATGATAATCAGCTGTTGCATAGGCTGTCCCGCAGCACACAGGAGCCCTCCGGCACAGCCTACCTAACAGGCCGCCGTCGGCCGGCCGCGCGCCTCTTCTGCAGGGTACGAGCGTGACCTTCCCGGCTTCCCGAGGTACCGGGTCATCGGCGACGCCGAGGCCGGGGTCAATGACCTGCGGATCGTCAACGTCACACTGGATGATGACGCGCTGTTCCAGTGCCAGGTTTCACCCAACGGAGGCCAGGAGGCCATTCGCGCGGCGGCATATGTCACCGTACTGCGTGAGTGAAAATGTTCAAGGAAGAAAGGTGTGTTGACTGTTGAAATGAGGATGTCTGTAATGCTGCGGAGTCTAAGAAAAGCTTTCAATATCAATAGACATAACTTTCTGAGCTTCGCAAAACGTTGATAAAATCTTTAGAGCTAGAAGATTTCAGGATGCGTTGGGCTCCGGTGCCTTTCTCCAGCCCTAAAATAGGCCGCATTATATATTCCCGACCGGGGCTGGGAAAATGCGTTTTATTCACCGAGGTTTTTGTGCGGAGGACCGAGTGCCGGTAGGCACGAGGTCCGTAGCCAAAAACCGAGGTGAATAAAACTGCATTTTCACAGCTCAAGGTTGGAAAGATATTTACCACATGCCGTACCGGCGCAACAGTTAATATCATATTCATTTGGTATTATATATTATATTCTTAATATGGTGTTAATAATCTATTAATACTATGTTCATATTTATAGTCACCGCGATTATTTTTTGTGTTTTTCATTATTGGGCGGCGCTGGCCGTTGAGTATGAAAGATGAATTTATCTTATTTAGGGCTTGAAAAAGCTGAGGATGAAGATGGTGAAGCGCCAGAAGTTAGAATAAACTATAAAGATATGGAGTCCAGCAGGAGTGAGGAAACCGCGAGGAAAACTGAAAATTGGGTGAAACGCTGAATCAAACGCGTCTTAGATCCCAGCTGGAACAATATCCAAATGTTTCAATGTGGCTCGTCAAGATGCTTCGCGCATTTAAAGTGTTCGTTTTTTGCGTGCATTATGTTGTAATAATGAGTAGGTACTCTATGTTCTGCAGCAATAAATACATTGGCATTGGAACGATACCTACCCTTGTTTAGTTGAATTACGTTGACAGCAAAAGTAAGTGAAAACGCCGTCACTTAATTTTGCTCACTTCTGCTGTTGCTGTTAGTGAACACACAATCCGTAAATATCTTCTTTGGATTTGGTTCTTCCGCTCAGAATATTCAGTAAAACTTTGTCTGGGAAAATCAAAATGACCACGGTCCGAAATCGTTTCCCAAATACCTTCAACATTAGCCACAGCCGGTCCGAAAGCTTTTCCCAAAATCACGTGCTAATACTAAAGGGATATCTCGGCATGTGGTAAAATGCAATCTGACTCCCTGATAATATCGTCAGCTTTACTTTCCTCCATCTAACGTCCCAATATCCACTCCACGCTGAAGCCTGCCTCATTCACTGTGACGTCAACGCCCCCCTCCCCCCCCCCCCCCAGTGAAGCCCGTATCCATATCGGTGACGTCAGAGGCACGCTCACCGCGACCAGAAGTGTTCGAGATCCGGACTGGAAACGAGATCAAGCTGACCTGTGATGTCAAAGAAGCCAAACCGGCGGCCACAGTGCAATGGCAAAGGAACGGGGTCAACATACAACCGGGTGAGTGTCTGCCTGCAGTAAAGCAGATATACGCGTAATAATCTGTTTGTTATTGATCAATTCCATTATTTTACACTCTCGTATTTGCCTGGCGTCAAGGAAGCGACAGAAACATGATCTGAATCCAATACATTTTGTTTTATAACAGATTGCCAACCTGCTCTGACGATGCCGAATGAAGACGGCCGTTTAACTTCTATAACTTAAACCATTTATTCTGTTCAGTTACCGTAACGTTTACCTCAAAGCATTAGGGGCCAATTACATTTTCCCTCCGGTCTACACCCTATTCTATCACACTCATCACCTCCGCGGCCCCCTCAGACCAGGAGGTGTCGTTCTCTGACCCGGATCGGCCGGAACGGAACGACACGAGCTCCACCATCACCCTGGAGCCCACCCACCTGGATGACGGCGCCGGGTACTCGTGTCTGGCCATCCACCCGGCGGTACCGGCCGGCCAGCAGGCCAGCTTCAACACGACAGTCACACTCTCCGTACTCTGTGAGTGAAAGGCGTTTCGTGAGTGATCTGGGTTATGTGAGCCACCCGTGCTCCGTGAGTTCCCTGTGTTATGTGAGTGAGCTGCGTTTGTGACTGCTACGTGATTTCTGATATACGGGCCCGTGTCTTGTGAATTTCTCGTGTTGTTTAGTGCTTTGAGATATGCGAGTGCTCCATGCTTTGCGTTTTACGTATTCTGCGAGTGTTCTTGCAGAGTGAGTGTTCTCCCCATGGTTTGAAAGCATTCCAAGCTCCGTGAATGCTGCGTGCTTCGTGCCTGTTGGGTGTGGATGCGACATATTGCCCTGTCAGTTTCTAGTGGCCTCCACATGGCGCCTGCGTTGTGCATCGATCCTCTGGCTGAGTTCGATAGCCTTGTTCTGCGCAATTCCACCATATCTAATCCCGTGAGCACGTAATATAAGAGAGACGTGGATAGGTAATTGTACAGATATTCATGTGCTGATAGCAAGGAAGATTTTACTATCATTGCCCCAATAAATGTGTCGCAGTTTTATTGCTAAAATTTCCGCGTTTGAAAAAGCGAAATCGACAGGTGCAATCGATAGTTGTTTCTATCAATGGGCGGTAAATATGTACAGGCTACAGCTCGATAAGATACCGATTATCGTTCTACGTTTTATTGTATGACACTTCTACGAATTATTTTCAATAGTTCAATTGAAGGCGAGTGCAATGCGCTCTGGTTCAAGCAACATTTTATCTGAATCACTCGCTAGCTCACTCACTAAATTGGCACCCTTGTTATCATCCCCTTCTTCCCGCCCTTCCCTATTCATTGTCAGATGCACCAAGTCCTCCCGAAATCACCGGCTACGACGAGGGTGAGATTGTCAGAATGGACGAGGAGAAGACTCTGACCTGCATCTCACGGAACGGTAACCCTCTCGCCGAGCTGGTGTGGTTTAAGAACGGCGAGCCCATCACCTACCAGTACCGGACGATCCGCAACCGGGCCATCTCCGAGTACACGTTCAAGGCGGCGGCCTCCGACCTGGACGCCGTCTACCGGTGCGAGGCGTCGTCGTTCGTGCACCCCGAGCCGATGGTGACTTCCGTCAGAATGAACGTCCAGTGTGAGTAATGCTAGCTGTTAGTTCTCCTAAGCGCTGATTTGTGTTATGCTTGACACACAAAAAAAAATTACTTATCTAAACGATAGATGATTAGGTATTGGGTTTACATATGCCCGGTATTTTGGGTTGTAATGACTGCACATTAAGCTGTCCAACAATCACGGCGTCCGCGGCGCTTTTGCCGTGCCGGCGCCAGCACACCCCTCCTCTCTTGCGGCGCGGCTGGACTCGTTTCCTCCCTTCTCGCCGGTTTTTCACACAGAGCGTGAGGTGGTCGCTCCGCTGTATGCGACCGGGGAGGCCGTGCCGGGTCGCACGCCACTCCCCGGCAGGTCAGGTCGCGGCCCGGCCCGGCCCGGGCCCTGTTTCACGACCGCTACTAGCACGCTGCCAGCACACGTGTCACGTGTGGCGGGGTCGCGTGGGGTCAGGGCCACTGGGCGCATGAACCAGACTCCTGGGAGGATGGAGGCGCCGTCCGGGTACGTTCTCAGAGGCCCCAGCAGCGGGCGTGGGGACGCCGGTGTTTAGGTCACGCCAGGCGGCCACAACGGTCGGCGGTAGGAGACGAGACAACCGCAGGCACCACAGCGGCACACAGCGGCTTGGTAGCATGAATAAATACTACGCAGTAGTATTACGTGAAAATGGAAGCCACGTGGTGGCGAAGTGAGGCACGGAATACCGCCGCTGGCTGAAGTAGCGCTGGAGAGGTCGACTAACCGCCACGCTTCGTGCCGTCGCTAGTTGACTTGTCACGTAACTGATTGCCATGGAAAGCAGTCACGAAAAGCACGCTGATTGCTATCACTCAGAGAAAGCCGAGGACCACCGTTCACAGTCCGTAGACCACTCACTAAACCTTTGCCTCCTGCTGTCTTATTTGTAATATCACGTTTTAAGTTGGCTGCAAAGTAGAGTCGATCTCACCGAGCTTTCCCCCCACGGTCGTTCCCAGTCGGACCCGAGTCTGTCGAAGTCGAGGGAACCGAGGAGGCCAAACGCGGCGAGGATATCCAGATGTCCTGTAAGACATCCAGCAGCAACCCTCCGGCCAACATCACCTGGGTGCTCAACGGACGAACCGTCGTCAACGTACGTATCCTGGGAATTCGCCCAAAAAGGTGACGGGAAGAGGACGGTAGGGGTCCTAGTAGTGCGTATGAATATGTTGAAGGTCGCAAGCCACAATTCAGGTTGTCGGAAATATGTACAGTCCCTTTTAAGTCTTAAAAGTACCGCGCGACAGTGCGGTGGATCCATCAAGCCTGACCGAGGAAGGGCCTACTTTTATTTGAAAGTCACCGAACCAATTGACCTGGGGAATGAACGAGGATGTCAATTGCTTCGGTGACCCAAATTTAGAAGTCCTTCCACGGTCGGGGTTGATGGATCCCCCGCACTGTTGCGCGGTACTTGTAAGACTGACTGTCATTACTTTACGAGCGATGCTGATGCGAATGAAAGCGAAATAACAAGATCCCGTTGAAGTATGGCTAGTGGTTAAATGCATAACAAACATTTAATTTTGGATTGTCAAAATACGCATATTTAGGCTGTCACGTAAGATAAATGCTCCATTATTTCTTTCAGACGACTCAAGCCATTGAGCCTCACGACGAGGGCGGCTGGGTGTCCCAGTCCAACCTGACTGCCACCATCCCCATGAACATGCGCGAGGACATGGTGGTCTCCTGCTACGCACTGAACCCGTCTCTGGGCATCAACGAGGTCGGCACCATCAAGGTCACAGTGCTGTGTAAGCGGCGGGTGTTATGGGATGGCATACGAGTACATATATGTTTATTACATAGCCTTAGAGCTAAACGGATCTATAACGGCGCATTCCCTAAACATTCAGTACCTTATCAATATACCCACAACAAAGTCGGAGATTTGGATTATGCACAGTGGTGAAACAGACGTTAAACATTGCATTTCGCTGATATTTGTATAAATATTTGTACAAATTGGTCAGTTTCTAATGAAGTACTCAAACTCAAATTGATATTCAACACCTAGAAATGAGGCTACCTACGGTGTAAAACACCGTTCTCATTACTCATTAGCGCAAATCGCATTGCGCAGAGTTAGGTCATCAAATCAGGCAGCACAGCCCTGACCACCCTCCCTTGAACTCCTTCACAGACCCTCCGAAGAAGCCGCGCATTCTGGGCTACGTTCCGGGCACTTACTTGATCTCAGGTCAGAGCGTGTCCCTCTCGTGCCTGGCTCAAGGCGGCAACCCGTCCGCCTCTCTAACCTGGTACAAGGGCTCTGACGAGAAGAACTCCAAGACGAAAGTCGAGGACGACGTGGCGAGGAGTGTGCTGTCGTTCGCCGTCGACTACCGCGATAACGAGGCAGTGTACCGGTGCGACAGCTCCAACCCGGTGCTGGAGAGTCCCGACTCGACCAACGTTACACTGCTCGTCTACTGTGAGCAGACGGATGGGGGGGGGGAGTTTAAAGGGCAGCTTCTGTTAATAATTAACATACTCTGGAAATGATGCACTTAGATGCCTTATTTGCATCAAATCACTAAGCCCTGAATCATTAATAATCGAATTGTCAATTATCTTGAGCAATAAATTAACCGGTGCGTTGCGTTTACTCTTCTCCAGACCCACCTCCCGGTCTGAAGCTGAAGGTCAAGCAGAATAAACTGAAGGCCGGGAAGCGGGCGGTCATCATCTGTGAGTCTCGACCGTCGAACCCCGCGGCCAATCTGACCTGGTGGCGAAACAGTGAGCTGGTGACCGAGGGTGTGTCGAATGTCACCAGCAAACCGGCCGGCGACCACGGAGGGTAAGATCTAGGGTGGTGAGAGGGTGAGACGGGACTGTGAGAGGAGGGTGAGATAGGCGAGGTAAGCTGTCCAGTGAGTACGAAAGGTGACATGGGGTGCATTCCGGTACATACATCATTTGTGAAGCCGTGCCCTGCGGTACAGTCTAGCTCACAGGCGGTCGTGTCGTGCGGTACAGTCTACCTTGCAGGCAGCTGTGTCATGCGGTACAGCCAACCTCCTAGGCAGCCGTGTATTGCGGCACAGTCTGTCTCCTAGACAGTTGTGTTGTGCGACATCGTCTTTCTCCCAGGCAATCGTGTCCTCCGGTACAGTCTATCTCACAGGCAGTTACCTATGTCGTGCGGTACAGTCTATCTCACAGGCAGTTGTGTCATGCGGTCCCAGTCATCGTGTCTTGCGGCCTGCGGGGCAGTCTATCTCCCAGGCAGTCGTGTCTTGCGGTACAGTACCTACATCTCCCAGTAGCAGTGTATTCCGGTACAGTCTATCTCCCAGGTAGTTGTGTCTTGCGGCAGTCAGCACAGTATGGCCCCCAAGCAGCTGTTATCTCATTGTGTTGTTTCCATGTCCAGGTTCACCAGCAAGATCCGGCTCCGTAAGCGGCTGGAGTGGACCGACGACCAGGCGGTCTACACCTGCCGCTCTCAGGTCTCCGTGCTGCCGGGAAACATGCACGACGCCATCACACTGCACGTCGCCTGTGAGTGTCTTATGTGTGCTGATCTGCACGTCGAGTAGCAAACTTACCAAACATTTAGACGGGTGCAACCTGTAGTTATCAGTATACACTGGTGTGAAATAATCGCCACTGTCTGAATTCTGAAGAGCCAAGTCGGTCGGCTGTCGTCCATTTTACCATTTTATATTTAATCCGAGCAGATATGGCGCTGTTTAATCCCTGGTATATAGTCCGTCTAGCTCCATCGGTCGATTGTTTACCGCCACCCTCTCCTTTGTCGTCAGTCGCGCCCGTCTTCACCAAGAAGTCCATCACCGAGGACATCCTGGTGGGCGACTCTCGGCTGCTGGACCTCACGGCTCGCGGCAGTCCGGACAACATCACCTATCGTTGGTTCAGGGGTGACGGCGGCCTGCCGTCCGAGGATGCCCGCGTGGTCGGCGTCGGACCGCTGCTCAACATTACGGCAGTTCAGAAGGCGGATGCCGGACGGTACAGACTGGAGGCGGAGAACGACGAGGGCACCTCCAAGATGAGGGTCACCATTAATGTACAGTGTGAGTGATGCACTCGGGACAATGAAGGGATGTAAGAAATGGGTCACTCTAAATCGAAACGCACTCTCATGGTACTTCGGACTCAAATCTAACAAACAAGTAGTTGTTTTAAAAAGGAAACAATATTTTGTATTGCTAGAGTATTCGAATGGGTCAATGAGTGAGGATATCTTCCATAAATGCAATAAATGCAGTGAGCCAGTGAGACGATTATCACATTACTTACGGTAATTTCAAAGTTTTATTGATCTCAAACTATATCTGATGATAAGTTTTCAACAACTGTTCCGAGTTCAACCCACCCATATCCTGTTTTCCAGACCCTCCGGAGGTGACGACTATCTCCCGCGAGCTGCTGGTGGCCCCCGGCGCCACGGCCGTCCTGGAGTGTTTCGCCGACGCCAACCCCACCACCGACGACATGATCAAGTGGTCCAGAGACGACTTCACCTTCGGCGGCAACAAGACCAAGTCGTTCTACCGCAACGGCACCTCCTTCCTCACCGTCTACGACGCCAGGAAGGAGGACATTGGAGAGTTCCTCTGTACGGTCGACAACGGGCTCGGAGAGGTCAACGCCACAGCTGGGCTACTTGTGGAACGTGAGTTCGGATATGGGCTAAGGAGAGGACTAGAAAATGCATGGTGATGCTAAAAAAACAATGATTTATTGAAGTTAACCTGTTCGCAAGGTTTGAAATATAAGACATAGATGATAAATATGCATATCATAAGACACTTATCCGAGACGGCAATAGTCATTCCTACGGTCTTACGGCCACAACCATGTAGGTAATGCGTCACAATCTCGTATGTTGCCCCTTTTTCTAATGCCTCTTGCCTGCCACAGATGCCCCTGAGATCGACACCAGTCCGCAGTTTCTGAAGTCGGCCGCTGAGAAAGGTGAAACTGCTCTGATCACGTGTCGTGCCCGCGGAGCTCCCAATGTTACATTCGAGTGGTCACGTGGTGGCGTGGCCATCGACGAGTCGACGGAAGACGACAAGTACAGCATCACGTACACCAGAGTAAGCAAACATGAGAACAGGGATTGTGGGGACACTACGTCATGTGCTGTTTCCCCATGTGTTTCCTCAAAAGCCCTGAGTGAATTATTATAGACCGGAAGAAAACCGCAAATAACTATATGTCAGTTCTTCCCAGCTCAAGTTTTTTGAACTATTACCAATCTCTCGCTCAGCAGCTTTTGGACCGACTTTTCGGCCCCATGTAAACCTTAAAGCGAGATCCGCCCTAGCGATATTAGACTCACGCACCATAATGTTGCCTTGTGTTTATGTCTCGCAGGAGGGCCTGGTGACGTGGCAGTCGGTGCTGAAGGTCTCTTCTGTGGTCACCGCTGACTACGGAGCCTACGCATGTGTGGCGCGCAACGAGCTGAACTTCCAGCGTCAGGAGATCGAACTGGGTGGCACCACCTCTCCCGACCCGCCCATCGAGGTCAAGGCGCTCAGCGTGACACACAACAGTGTCGAGCTCAGCTGGACTCCCGGATTCGACGGCGGCCTCATACAGGTCAGCGGCTGTGGCTGCAGAGGACAGTGGGTGTGGGGGCTTGGAAAAGAGGTTGAAAGAACACAAAGCTGCAATGATCGAGCTGCCATACAGTTGTTAATAATGCATGCTATCACATAACTTTTATCTCTCGACTAACTGAGCAAGCTGGTGACATTGTTTCTCGCCCTGTACTTCTCAGTTCTCAGAGGCTTATGATGTGTGTGATGTATGTGATGTGTATGATGCACCCATCAATAGCTAGCATCTGTGCACGATCAACTGCCCTATTCCTGTTTCTGTCCCGCAGCGGTACCGGGTGCGGTACACGGAGACGGCCGGCCCAGAGCGGTTCAGCTATCAGGACGTACTGCCGGAGAACGCCACCGTGTTCAGCGTCGAGCTGCTGCGGCCCAACACCGAGTACAGCTTCTCCGTGCAGGCCTACAACGACCTCGGAGAGAGCGGGTACACCAAGGACGTCGTCAAAGCCAAAACCACCGGTATGTAGCCGGAAACAGCCTTCGTACATGGACACTGTACATGGGCAATAATAAAAACACTCAAAAGAAACATGCTCCCATTTTTGTGAAGCAAGTGCTTTCGCAGTATTGCTGAATTTTTCCAGGCGACCGTCTAGTCGCGTGCCATATAGACTGTTCCGGAATGCACTGGTGTATTGCGGCACAGTATTTCATGGAAATCGGCCCACGATGATAGCACCCTACTAGGCGTAGGTAAACTACGCCTCTTGTTTTAAACAAGCCTAACGATGTCCACTGTCCAGCCATTCGCTTTTGGAAGACGAGGATGGCCTAAAGAACGAAATATGCATCTTTAAAAGGACACTTACCTACACATCATTACATAATTAATCATTCATGAACCGGCTGGCGGCTTATTCTATAGACGGACTCGTCTTACATGTCACGCATGAAGACAAGCGTTTCTATGTCACAGTGTCGCTTCTCTGCTCACCACCTTCTGACCGTCATCTCCCATTACCCCCCTCGTTCCTCACACACACACACACACCCCTCCTTCTCGACACAGACGGTCCGGAGGCCCCTGCGCCTCCCGAGGAGGAGGACCGCGCCCGCGAGCTGCTCTCCCGGCTGGCCGTGTTTGTCATCACCGTGGCTGGCGCCATCCTGCTCGTCATTAACGTCATCCTGATGACGTGCTTTGTCCGACGACGTCAGCTCAGACGGCTGTCAAGTACGACCGCGCAATACTGGGGCGGTGTTCTGTTAGGAAGTGTAGGGTAATCGTCACAATCCAACATTTTTACAAAGCGTGTTTCGAGACCATATCAATAAATGTGAGTTCATTGGCAATGATCCGGAAAAATGTCAGATAAAAAGTTGTTGTTATCGCATGTAGTACTATTAATTCTAATCGTAGCAATATTAGTCATAACGAAGACAGTTTATTTCATTGTTCCATCATCAGTAGCCGTATGTAGGGATCATGCCTTCCAAAACAGTTCACCGGACTTTTGCGGTATAACATCCCAGCCCTTCCGTGACTGTGTGCCTGTCTCCCGACGCGCAGAACTAGCCAGCAGCAGCGCCAAGTCGGACACACTGCGCAGTTACAGTGGCGACACAGACAGCTCCGACGCGAGCCGGGCTGATGACGACAGCTACTCCGTTGGCGGGACGGCCAACAGCTACACGGTGAGGCGGCCTTAGAAATAAAAAATAGCGCTGAACGTCATGTGCAGTAATAGTTAATTTAGTTATGTTGCACCGTTCGCTAATATAACCCGGTGGCCGCTGAGCCTCCCCGCCGGCCGCTGGGGTGGGGGGGGGGGCTAGTTATTACCCTTTACTTATCCGACGATATCATTGCAATGCGAAAAGATCGAAAAGCGAAACTTTGCACAGATATTCCCGAGTAGCTAGCCAGGATTGTGTCCAACTTTATGACGTCACTGTGATGTCATCTTAAGTGATATTACCACCAAACTTACCTCAAGTATGGCCTTGGTATTCATTTGAAGCTCTACTAAGTTACAAGTTCATATCTTATCAGGTTTCGGAGATATCACACAAACCGTAAAGGAGAAACTTTCTG
This sequence comes from Amphibalanus amphitrite, assembly GCF_019059575.1. Lineage (NCBI taxonomy): Eukaryota > Metazoa > Arthropoda > Thecostraca > Balanomorpha > Balanidae > Amphibalanus > Amphibalanus amphitrite. The sequence continues at coordinate 720,581 of NW_024881738.1, read as the reverse complement.
CCCCCCCTCCAAGCGGCTCATGGGCCAACTTTTAGGATGTGTATTACAAACGTTTTTCCTATGCTAAACCTTATATCACCTCTTATGTCATATGTTTTGCTAGTGTCGCCATAGTGCTCGTCAAGTCCCAGCCTCTCTTTTTACGTTCCAGCGCTGTCGTGTATTATTTCTGTGATCACTGATCACACACCCCTTTCCGCTCCCAGGAGGGTAGCAGCAGCAGCCGTGGCTACGGTCCCGGCTCAGAGACCACGGCCGGCTACGGCGGACGGCCGTGGTCACCCGCCTCTACGGCCTACAGTCGCGGCGGTACGGCGCGGCGCGCGGGCTACGGCGGGGGACCGTACCGACAGACCGTGCCCACCCCCGACCTCCTGGCGGGCGGTGGTAGGAGGGCCGATCCCTACTACCCCGAGTCAGTGGATCTCTCTGACTGGGGAGAGCCGAGAGGGCAGACGCGCCAGCCGAGACTGCGGGTCCTTCCGTCGCCACCGCTGGAGCAGCGCGGCCACCTCTTCTAGACGGAAGACGGACCGGACACGCGGACAGGCGGACAGACGGACGAATGGACAGACGGACAGATTGACAGGCAGGTAGACGGGCAGACAGACAGACGGACAGACGGACAGACGGACAGACGGATAAATGGACCGACGGACGGACGAACAGGCGGACAGACGGACGGATGGACCGGACAAACAGACTAAGGGGATGGGGATGTAGCTATGCGTTGTGCGCTGTATGTACTATGTACGGCTTGTCTCTGCCATACTAGGCTGAGAGTTTGAAAGGAAAGTCTCGAAAGGCTCAATATGTATCTTCACGGCGAGATGGATTCTTTTGCCTACATGCGAGCTAAGTGTGAATGAGCGAGGTGCCATACCGTATTTGTAGCATGCTGTCGAGTATCATTATTCAGCACTGATGTGTCTTTTGCAAATAACATGTTACGTGACTACTGAACTGCCATTATATGCGAGCTTTTCACTGCGAATATGTCGATTTTGTAAATAAACGTTTATTGATAATACAGACGAAATATTCTATTAGACTTTCTCCACTCGGCCCCTTCACACTATGCAGGTGCATAGTATTTTAATCACTTTATTTGATATTTATTTTTTCTCAAAACATTGTTCAATGTCACGAAAATCGAGACAATATCTACTATTTTTACAAACGTGTTAGCATACCTAAATAGGTATAAACGCGAAGATGACGACTAATGACACGTTGCAGCGACAATAAATATAACGTTTCCGAAAAGCCCTGTCCGATCACTGGCACACGGGCACACCCAGGCAGCGGTTGTAACAGCACTGTCTGCCGTTCACGCAATCCCTCTGAAACCGACAGCGGCGTCTGAACCGGTCCTGGGGCTCACACTGCGCCGTCTGGCGGCAGACTGGCGCAACTCTAGTTCCCTCCGCTGTCGATGAGATGAACAGCGGCGCTGTTGTCTCTCCAAAGCCTTGAACTTGGTTTGAAGGTGGACTGCGGTTTCCTGTCAACGGGCGACGCGGTGGGGAGGACGGGCGCCTCCTCGAAGGGAACACTGAAGAGATGCTTGGCTCTTGAGGAGGGACCAAAGATGTCGAAGGGCGCAGGGGAATGGCTGAGGACGGTCGTTTTCTGAAAGGAAGAGGCGATGAGTGCGAGTTCAAAGAAAAGGGAGGAGGCCGCTTATCCCCGGAGAAATGCAATGACGAAGGATGAGCTCCAGTTGGGAACTGCAAAGAAGATTGAAAGTCATGCGGTGGTGAAATAGGTAGCCGATTAGTATGTGAAAGTGATGACGTGGGCCGCCCTCGTGTAGGCGGATGTGTGAATCTTATGTCATGAGAATTAGACTGGGGATTCTTTAGAAAAGAGCCGGCTGAAGGTGCTACAGCCACTGACGTGGAGGACGGGCGAGTCCTCAGGGGAAGAGTCGGCGAACTGGCAGGTCTCGGAGGTGGTCTGGGAAAGCCAACCGAACCCCCGGGGCGTCCGTTGTGTGGCGGAACACCGACAAACCGATTGGTCGTACCGGAGAAGACGATCGGTCTCCGGTTACCACCGCCGACTGGAAGGGTCCCAGGAGGTCGTGCAGGCTGCGCTATAGGCGTCTGAGGAGTGTTCGCAGTCGGAGTAGGACTTCTCACCGGCTGGGAGGGGATTGAGGGTTTCCTGAGTCGGTCTGGGGTAGTCTCTAACGGAGGCGGCCTCAAACGCTCTGACAACGGTGCCGGAAAATCACCGCCAATCTCTTTCAGATGCTTGTGGTCCTGGTCCCCAATAGTCTTCCACTGGCTAGGCAGGCCTTTGGTCGTCTGGTCTGATCCACAGTGTCCCTCTTTCACACCATTCTGGCGGTGACCCTCCTTTGGACTCGACGCTCCACCCTGTCGGTGTTTTTCTTCTGAACTCGACGTTCCCGACGGGCCGCCGGGCTGGGCCGGGGTGGCCGGCGCGAAAGGTCCTCCAGGGCCCCGCACACTGCCGCCGACCTGGCCAGGCGCGGAGGGACCTTCTCCCTCCTCTCCAGGCTTCCTCACACCGCCGCCGACCTGGGCCGTGGTGACAGTGACTGTTGACGTGCTGGTGTCCAGCAGCGAGCGGATCGGGTGTGAGATCGGTCCGCCCATCAGCACCGTATCCACCCCCGGCTGGGGCTCGGCCACGATCACCGCAGGGCCTGCAACAGACGCAAGACGCGTGACAGGAGACGCAGGAAATTCGCAGCATTAATCATTATATAGCATGCTATACACACATCACTAGGCTGGTTTAGGAGCATTGGCGTTTGCAACGCTATGTGTTGCTCTGCAATGTAATTAAATCACGCAACCGGCATGGCATCGTGCCTTACTGAAAGTGAAAAGATCTCGAAGCCTATGAATTGCATATTTGTACCATTACAAAAATATTGCAAAATGTGGCGTGGGCGCAAAGAAGTAGAACGGTGTTTTGTTTTACATCACAAACCTGTTTTCACAGCAGGGATCAGTTAAGCTCCTCCGGTGCACGTAATAAAGCTAAGCATTTCTTCATCACTCGAGCTTAATGCCGACCGCAACATTTCATTTGCTGCATCATCAGAAGGAATCCATCGACGGTGTCTGAGTTACAACGACTTACGGGTACTACTGGACACTGAAAACCACTAAACGTCCCATAGCGAACATAATCTTTGGGACAAAGAAAACTAACCGTATCTGGAAAGTCTGTCGGACTTTCCGTCGCCTACTTTTCAAACGTGGGAAGCTTACATGCAATATGCATGTGGCACTAAAATTTTCATGTCAATTCAGTAAGATTTTGGGCATTCTTAATCTTATAAGCATCCCATTTTGTAAGTGAAATGAAAACAAATCCTGATATAAAGAAAATCAGGGAGGCAGATCCGTTGTCAGTTACGGTGCCAGCTGAAACAGTGACATGTTAGGAGATGCATTAATTGATTATATCGAGTTGTGCCACTCGCAGGGAAGCAAAGAGAATATCATATCGCCTTCTGAATGGTTGGCGCTCGGTATTTCGATATTGAGTTTCCGTGTCACTGTTAACCGGCGGATGTTGGATTACCGTGACCGTGAAGGCGGATCACCCACCGGAATAGCCAAAGTCAGTGATCCGGACAGATAACACAAATATACGTTCCCAATACTCACGGCACGAATACACATCAGCACGACACGAACAGAGATGCTCACCTGTGGCGCTCGGCTCGATCCCGAACGAATGAATCACGTTCCCTGGGAAGAACAGGATGCCACGCTCGTCGCGATCGGCTCCGTCTGTTTCCTTATCCCTGCTCTCTTGCTGATGCACGCTATCATCTGAGGGTGCGCCTGCCGCGGTTTGCTGGACGCCAAGTTTTGAGCGGCCCTGTCGACGGTCAGCCGTCGGCTGCCCAAATCGACGGCGGAGCGCTCTTAGGTAGGCCGACACACGGGAACGGGTCACCCCAGAGCGGGGGGCTTCAGAGGGTAGATCACCCTCGCTCAGCACACGGTCATGCTCCGTGACAATCGGCGAAACGATTTGAAGACGGTCTGCTGTTTGGGAAGGCGGACTTCGCGAGGAATCGGGCCTGCGCTGGGTGCTCGGTGAAAAGATGAGACGGTCACGGCGACTGAGTTTGTCGCCACTGCTGAAAATTACGCAAGAAGCACACAACAGAAGGGCTAGACAACACTTTGAGGTCTTCATGATAACTTCCGATGACCAGATTGCTGTGAGTCGTACAATATGTTGACAGGATCCCGTTCAAGGCTTCCGTCAAATCTTCCTTGTCAGCTGTAGGTATTGGTTTAGTAATAAACAAAACACAGTAGATATATTTTCTTGGTATGTCGTCTCTAAATCATTCTTGAAAATCTGTCAAAAGTCCACCTTCAGTCCATTCTGCACCCTGTTTACGCTAAAGCTATAGGCACCAGCCCCGGCATCAGCCACAGCTCGATCTCCGCACCAGTCGCAACACTGTTCTGTCCGAGCACCAGAGGGTCAGCTCCTCGGACCTCGCTCGCTGGGAGACTGGTGTCGTCTCCGCCACCACGGATAGTCATCAGCTACCATGTCGAAATACCCGTGCGTGCAGGCAGATTCGGGCCAGCAGTGAGTCTCAGTGGCCACCTGAGCGGACCGTATAGGCGCTGTTATACGCTGAGTCGCTCGCCGGCCGGCGCGGAGCAGGTTCTAGGAATAAGTCCCCCACCATTGCATGGCAGTAATCCCCGGCTGGGCAGTTAGGTAAAGACGGCGCTATACGACTGCCATCCTGGTGCGGGGTCGACACGCACTGGGGTACGAGAGGAGCATCCTGTAGCAAGTCCGGCTCAGTGGGTCGTGGTCACTAGCATTGACGTGACTCACAGCGTGCATGGCTTGAAATATCGACAGTTTACCCTGACCTGACATAAAGCTGCTCATGACCTGACGTGACACAGAGCTAGCCGGGAACGGACACAATTCTGGCCCTTACTGACACGCCGCTGGCCCTAGCCTTGTGCAAAACTTACTCTAACATGACCTAGCCCTGACCTGACCTGACACACTGATGGCCCTGACCTGACTCACACCTATCCCGAACCTGACACATTTTTGTGTTAGGCTCTTTCGGTCTAACAAGACCATTTCAGAGACGCGGCCGCCCTGGTGAGTCGTTGGGAATGAGCCCATCCATTGGACAGGCCACCCAGACCCCTGTCGGTCACCGTACCCGACTACTGGCTTGCTCCTAGTGGGAGCTACCCGCATGGGATAAAGTTGCCCGTCCAGCACGGAACAGGGGGTGGAGAGGTTTTGACTGTCCTGAGGATGGATACGACGGAACGGATGAAGCGATGGAACGAAGCCGGAGGTGAACTGACATGTAGCTAGCCCTGACCTCACATCTATCGGCTATCCCTGGCCTCAAACGCAGCTGGACCCGACCTAACACCAGACCCTGAACGGACATCTGACACAAGGTTATCCCCGCCCCGTTCATTCGTCCCAATGTATCCTCAGCGCAGCCAGACACCCTGACTACATAAGAAACACACGCAGCGTCGGGCGTCTACCGCCGACGTCCACCAAGATGCGCGCAAGTGAAACGAATAGTTCGCTGCGGCGACGCTAGATGACTCCTGCGGTGATGCACACCGTCGGTTCGTTGTCGGATCAACGTTCATTGTTCGTCCAGCGCTATTTGCTCTCCGGCTCGCTTTTGTTTTCGACATGCATCTCATCCAATACCGATTGTAATACACGTTTTTTTACTGGCTGTCAACGCACGATAAAGCGTCCTTTTATACGTGACCTCACATACCTATACAACAAAAATAAGGAACAATGTGTGTTGATTTAATTAATTGCATTAGGTATACCTACATCCTTAATGGTCATGGAACATCATTGAACAGCAATCATCGCAACAAACATATTTTTCATCCCATATATTAGCGTTTCTTTTCACATTAGTTGCAGAGACATATCTTCACAGATTGGTCTGGATCAGGACCGGGAGAATTTGTCTTCAATTCCCGGTTAAATTGCGTCAAGCTATCAACTCCCAATGAGTTACCCAATGTACAGCTCGGGGTTCCGCTGCTTCAGCAGGTCGTATTCGGGAAGCTGAGCGGGGGGCTGCGGCAGGTGGGCTCCCCGCGGCTGGAAGCCACCCTCGTCGGCCCGATAGTCGACGCGGTACTTCTGCTGGTTGGGAGCGACGAACTCGAATCCGCCCTCTTTGCTGATGGAGCCGGTGCCGGGCTCCGGTCCTGGGTAGCTGCGGCCGACCTCATCCACCTGTTTACCAATAAGATACCAAATATTTGCGCATGGCTCGGGATGAAGCGTTTGTATACATATGTGAGGGGTTCCGGGTTTCGCTAAATGTTCATGTAATTTTACAATTCAATTGAACAAAGGCAATAGTTGTTCAGCCTGAAGTTAAATTGACTATCGAGTCAAAATGTAAGATAAACAAGACAGTAGCGAAAAACAAATGCTACATTCAGCTAGACATTTTCTTTGCGACGAATATACCTTCTGTCCGTTGCTCTGTTCGTATCCGTACTCGTAGTTGCCCCTGCCGTCTTGATTGAAGTATTTGCTGACCAGCAGGATGCGACGATCACCATGACGCTCGGTTGGGTTTGCCGCCGCAAAACCCACCAACAGAACGAGCACAGCCTGAGCAATAGCATGCAACAGACTCTGTCAGACTCAGATGGTGGAGGGAGTAAGGAAAAAAACGGAATAGGTATAAAATGAATCATCTTTGACATGACAAGGTGAGTGGTTTTGGAGTAATGGTGTTTATAACACCTTCAACTGCAAAATTAACCCTCGTCGGCCGAGGGAGTGCCGCCCCCCATAAGGTTTTTTTTTTTTGCAATAGCTCCGAACACGCTGGCGATAGAGAGCTGAAACTTGGCATACCTGACCTATGATTCAAGCCGGATATTTTGACACCAACCGTATTTTCGGGTCAGGTGAGGTCACTGACCTATGACGTCATAAGTGAACCTCTGCACGGTCTTCAGATGTCGCAACTTCGCAACGCCCTCACTGCCAGAGGAGCTTTCACAGGGAAATGAAACTTGCAGGATCTAGTATCCATTACAAGTCTCACAACTTGTATATCTCGGATTTTTCTTAAAGGTCATATGAGGTCAGGTCATTTTCCTGACCTCACCATTAGAAGTCAATGGGGAAAAATGAAAACTGCTATTCTGGCGCAGGGAACGATCTCCAACTATCTCAAGCACACAGAATCGTGATTTGATGCACTCCTTGCAAGGTTAGATGCGTCACTTTTGCAATGTTGACCTTGCATGTGACGTCATTTATGACGTAATCAAGGTCATATTAGTTTTTCGTCAATAACTCCCGATCAAATTGAGCTAGCGAGTCGGGAAAGCCACCAATGGACTCAGGAAGACCTGCCGAATCGAATGATATGCGACATGACCTCTTTCGACCAACTTCGTGACCTGGGGGCGCTGACCTGACCTTGACCTGAGGTTAACACCCTAAGTTGACCTGACCCGAACAAAAAGTATACCATTCGACGCGCCTGAGCGAGGCAAACACGATGCTGCCAAAATCGGCGCTCTGCGGCTGTTTTTTGCGAAGTTATTCACCAAAAACTGAAGTTACTGAACCGTACCTTGGGGCACTTGACCTGACCTCAGAGGACACCGGTTGACCTAGGACCTTAAAATCGGGTAACAATCTCTGCGTCTCGTAACGGCGCACACGCTCGTTTTTTTCCGCGACGCGCTAGCTCCACCAGGGGCGAAACGGCGAGGGGGGTCGTACCCGCCCCCCCTTCGGCCGGCGCGTATGTAGAAAACCAATGGGTCCGGCGAGGGTTAAGCAGATAGGCAGCACAGCAGTCTCACCAGCTTCATTTTGATGCAGCTAAGGAGCTGACGAAGGCGTCCGTATGGAGCTCTCCAGACCGACTGATGCTGGTGCAGGTGAAACACGACCTTTTTAAGGAGCGGGGATTGTGACCGTAGCCAGGCAGTTTGTTAGGTAAGTGCAACAGCTGCACAAACTGGTACCTAAAAAGGGGCGGTCTGCCGAAAATATCGTGGCTGAGCTTATAGCTACCTACACGCCAAATTTGCGGAGGCAGAGAGAAGTATGTGGTGGAGAAATCAGGCTTCATGATTAATCAAGACGTTGTGATGGGAACCAAAGACCTTTGTAATAAATTTCAATCTAGATTGCATCGTGAATTCAATACCTCAATCTCTAATCACTACCTCTTGAATGTTAGGCTTGTGACAAGGATATATGTTTTAATTGTGCTTGAGGCTACACTATAGGTTATAATTTGCTACCAATGCAAACATATACAAAGATAGATAACGGCTGCATCTAGATAAGAAATAAAACACATTCCGCTCAAATTTTTGAAGTCGTGACACGATGCAGCCGAGATCGTCAGCTGATGCTATCTCAATGTTCGCTTCCATTCCCATGAACGTTGGACGAGCGATTTTCGAAGTGAGCTGATCAGAGGACCGGAAAGAAGCCATGATGGTGACAGATCCTCACGTTTCGCTAATAAAGTGAGCGTCAGAGAACGGGGATAAACCACGATGCATGTCAACCAGAACTTCAGATCGACAGCGGGCGCTGCCTTCGAGCTCGCCCTGTCGCGCTCCTATGGTGCCAGCATCCTTCGGCGTCCCTTTGGTGAAAGGTTTGCTTCATACGTGACAGCTTTGTGGGGACTCTAAGCTCAGCGAAGTCGGTGCGCAAAGCGGGACGAACGGCGGGCAGTGGTAATTCCGAGAGAGATTGATCGAGCCAGACCACACGACAGACGCAAAAAACGGACCAAATGTCACACACCGCAGCGGTATACTGACCACATCGTGCTGGCTTCACTAAGCTAATCCTGTCAGGTCAGCAAAACGATCTTTACGACACGAAAACATGAAGGAAGGAGGTGAAAATGACGGTTGTAGGAGTCGCGACAATCCCAAAATCTGTAAAATGGTCAAAGCCATGGATATCTTGAGTTCACTTGACGTTGTTTTTTTGTGTTGTTGGTGTCCACCTCCAGCAGAGGTGGAGCATGTTGAAAAGACGAGAGTGCTGTTTACATGGTAGTTGTTTTATTTAGGCCTGGTATGACCAGAGCTCCGCCAATAATTTCGACATTGATCTAGTCCAGGATGATTTAAAGGTAGTGTGCCAGCTTTCTTGGACCGTATGGAGTTAATGGCCCAGATAAGGAGAACCGGATTTTTAGAACTTATCCATACCTTCGAAACTCATGGAAACGTCTTAAATTCTTCAAATTTTGAGTACCCCAGTGCGAAATTCGCCCCGACGGGTTGTCGGTCGTACCCCAACCACATTTCACACCACTATGAACAATAAATGCACACACTGAAATCGCTATTACCGATATGCTCATCCAATCAAGTTTCGATAAACCCGTTCATCATCATCTCCTGCGGTTTCGAACACGCCTGTTAGGTGGCTTCTGATGCTCGTCGAGGTCGGAATTTCCAAATACGCGTGGTGCGTCGGGCCGCGCGCTCTGACTTCGGCCAAGAAAAATGCGTCAGCTGATCATTGTCATTTCTGCCACAGTGTATATAAATACAGTGGCGGCAAATGCACTTGGTCACGTGACCAAATCTGCACGTGCGGTTGTGGCGAGGGCACTTCCCGAAACTCTGGTGCCAACGGCCTCGCGGCGCCCATAGAGAATACATGGGGCCTTTTCTTTTCAGACCTATCGTGTCTAAACCAAGCCATTTAGTGCAAGGATACGACTGGTTTGAGATTCAGCAGTCTTTTGGCTACAAGTTGGCATAAGAAACGTATTTTTATCGGCAAAATTCGCAAAGTACCAGATGGTTTTCCGATACCCTGCACGCCTCCTTACCCCCGGCGGCCGACCGGAGGAGTCAGTAGCGCTCCACTCACGACTTTTGGCGATAGCTCAAAACACCTTACAGCTAGAGGGCTGCTATTTGGCACACCTTATCTTTGCTTCCATACGCATCTTTGGAAACCAATTGCATTTCCGTCTCAGGTCAGGTCACTGACTTATGACGTCACACGTGAACCTCTGCAATAGTCCCAAAATACCGAAACTTCGCAATGCCCTCGGTGCCAGAGCAGCTGTAACAGCGAGATGATACTTACAGGACCTAGTATCCTCTAGGAGTCTCAAAACTTGTATATCTCGGATTTCTCCTAGAGGTCACATGAGGTCAGGCCGATCGCGCGACGTCACCATTGCAAGTCAATGGGGAAAATATGGAAACTGTAATTTTGACGCCGAGAATGATCTAAACCTAGCTCACGCACATGGAATCGCAATTTCATGCAATTCTTGCAATGTCCAATGCTTCACTTTTGCATCCGAATGATATGCGATATAACCTCCTCCGACCAAGTTCGTGACCTGAGTGCCTCTGACCTGGCTTTGATCCGATGTGAACACCTTATGTTGACCCCACCCAAACAAAAGTGTACCATTTTGACGCACCGGATCATGACAAACATGATGGTACTAAAATCGCGACTCTGCGCCGTTTTTTTTTGACAAAGTTATTTTTCAAAACCTGAAATCGTATTTTGGCCCTCGGGGCACTTGACCTGACCCTCAGAGGCTATCAGTTGACCTGAGACTTTTAAACCGTGCATCAATCGCTGCGTCCCCGGTCCCGTAACGGCACACATGCTCGTTTTTCCCGCGAGGCTAGCTCGTAGCGAGGCTAGGCTAGCGAGGGAGTCGTACCCGCCCACTCTCGCGGCTGGGGCGTAGGTATGTAAAAAAAAAACTAAAGTCTGGTGATGATTGATGCAAGATTCTTACAGATAATGGTAGATGAAGGTAGGGCATCAGTTATTAAAGATAGGTAAAAAACAAATTTGCAGCCCTCAGTAGCATTGATTTATGTTAAGAGTTATAGAACCATAGGCGGCGGAACGGGGAGGGCACCGGGGCACCGTGCCCCCTATAATTTTGGCATTTTAACATTAGCCCTATGGGCATTGCATGGAAAGAATCGGACCGAAAGTCGGCAGTGCCCCCCCCCCCTTAATTGAAGGTGTTCCGCCGCTACTGTATCAGTATAGAACAACTGTAAGCTGCAGGCTCAGCTTTTCAGTTTCTACCTATGCCTGCAAACACAATAAAATCAATGGAAGAGTAATAAAAGATTAATTGCATTTTATTGATGCTATTCAAGTACCAATGGTAACTATGTCACCGATGATTCAATATTATTTGCACGGTATCATTTACCACCACACGCCTAAATATTTAGTATCTAAAATAATGCAGCAAAATAAGCTGCGCCACGTCTGTCGACAAAATCTGGTGCCAACTCAAGGTCACGCGGAAAATGCAGTCACGTGACCAATGTCCGGCAGCTGATTTCTGCCACTTGCGTGTGGTGAAATGGGGTCATAACTTATAAGACGGCTTTTTCATATCAATTATTTTACATAAAATCATATTTCAAACCATAAATAATGTTCGACAGCCAAATAAAAGAAACAATACAATACGGGCTTACAGTTTAAGGCTCGACATTGTGTTGTCTACGATTAGACAGCTGATAACTCATTCCCGTACGTCGTATGGTCGTAACACTATAATGACCTTTGCTTATTGTCACAAGTGCGCCGCATTCGCGATTGTTGCCCGACGCCTGTTTGCAGGTGAGCCCACTACAGTTGTTATACATATCTAAAAACCGAAAAACTTTTAGGCGAAAAAGGCACTATTCCAGGCCCATTTTTGATTTTTTTTTTTGCGATATTAGGTAAAAACAGAAGCTTCTTATCCTAGGAAAAATAAAATGGGAAATATTTCAAAGGTGGCACACTACCTTTAACTAGATTGGTAAAGTGTTATGCAGCGATGCATGGTACTTGGTAGGAAAGGCTTTAGCGCCATAAAATTGACCATCAAAGCCTCACAAATAAAGTTCTTGAAGCCCATGGTTGTTTATGATTAAAGAAGCAAAAGCGTGTACGATTGTCATGTTATTGTTCAATAGGTGATTTTTTTTGCCAAGTCAACGAACAGAGTCGCATTAACATATTGACATTTTAAGCCTCCAATTAAAGCGAGGTTTTATTGAAGCGAAGAAGTCAATAGCTGCAAGAAAAGCCAAAGTCTCCTATATGTCCACTGGTCAACCAGCATTCATATGACATCATCATTACATCAGATTTTCATTTTCCATTTAACGCACCGTCACCACTGTTATAGAATGTAATCATGACACCTGTTACCGGGTACCGATGTCAGCTCCACCTGTCGAGGCAGACGCTGCAGGGCCACTGGGGCATGCATGAGGGGCTCAGCGGTCAATGGAGGCGGCGTGCCACCGCACAGACCCCAGTCACGCCTCCCGCTGCTTAAAAAGACCGGGTGCTCCTCCCATCAGCAGCACTTGGTCCTGAGAGCGTCCGACGAGCAGCATCCACACTCCCTAGCTTCATCGACATGAAACTGGTGAGTTTATGCTGCTACTCCGCGGATAAAATTCCTGCCGTTTCTCCGACTCCATTCACTGATCAGCTCTCTGCAACAGAGCCTGCACTTTAACTCATAAATATTTGACTTTGCCCTATCAAAAAAAAAACATGCATGTTTTGCATGTACTATGTATATTATTGCCTTGGACTCTCGCGTTAGACACCAATGCACTTCTTTCCTTCGCCTTCTTTTCGCACTTTCTGACTGAGAGCATCGCGTTTTCCTTCCCAGGCCTTGTTCGTCCTGTCGGTGGGTCTGGCAGCGGCCGTCCAGCACGATCAGTACAGCCAGACACCGCCCATCAGACTCATCAGCCAATACTTCAACCAGGATGGAAAAGGCAACTACGAGTACGGATACGAACAGGACAACGGACAGAAGGTATGTACCGCGCAAACACAACCGAATTTGACGCTTTTTACGGATTGGCTTCATGTTTTCTGTTCGCTTTAACAGTATTTCTATGTAAAGACGCCTTCTCTTTTACTTCAATACTGAGCTGCTACTTTCACAAACTAAATTGCCACACTATAGCATCATTTTCTTTCAAGTACTGAGCAGCGTGGCAAATTTTAATTGTTATTCATACAGGTTGACATTTTTCTGTGTGCGGCAGGTGAATGAGGTGGGTCGCAGCTACCCGGGACCCGTGCCCGGCACCGGCTCCATCAGCAAGGAGGGCGGATTCGAATTCGTCGCTCCTAACAACCAGAGGTACCGCATCGACTACATAGCCAACGAGGGCGGCTTCCAGCCGCGGGGAGCCCACCTGCCGCAGCCCCCCGCTCAGCTTCCCGAGTACGACCTGCTGAGGCAGCAGCACCCCGAGCTGTACCGTGGGTACAACTAGCCCGAAAACTGCTAACTCAACAGTCAACTTACCGGGGATGGAACACAACGACTCCGAATAGTGAAATGAACAACTTTACTGTATCGCAAACTCCGCCTTCCGTCATGAATGTGAAAATGTGCTATATCAATAAACGAAGAGATGAGTAATGCATTTGTTTCATGTCGCTATTCATATCGGCGGGCACCATACCTAGTCCCTTACACATACATGGGGTACATGGGGTATGCTGGGGTAAGTGGGGCAAACGGGCCACCATAACGCTTCTAATGATGCCGACGCTTGATTTTTTACTTTGAAAGATTCTGTCTATACAAATGTTATCCCTAATAATTGCCTTTTATTTCATTTTCGTTTCATTTAGGCACTCACACATAAGAGATATTGGTAAAACGTTAAACCTATGCATTTTGGCTACTTCACCCCATTTCCTGGGGCAAAGCGGCCCGCCGGCCACAGACAGGCGACATCTAAAGCCCCGATATGAGAAAGATGATAATTGCCTCATGTACGTACGACTAGAGTAGTTTTATGTTGGTGACAAGGTTCAAACAAAGGTTTGTCATCTTCCCACCTGTAGGCAAACAAAGAAAGGACATTGATGGAAAAAAAACATTTAACTGCATTTTTTGTAGCTCATTTAGCAGAAAAGTGGCGGAGATGAGCGCATGACGCTAAATTTCAATATCAATAACGTTTGTTGTCCAAGTTGAAGCAGCTTATGGATTAAGGAGTTGTTCACCCTGCGCAGCCCACTTTGCCCCGCTCCTACCATCAGAGGCAAAAAAATTCTTACTCTGTAGCTGGGGCAAAACGCGTTGAAATTGGCAGAAGACGTGCACAATAACAAATGCAGGTTTGAGAACAATTAAATAAACTTCTAAACGGTTAGGTATGGTATAAAATACCATTAACTACACATAATATTGGGGTAATAAGAATAACCTGAGACACCCTGAGAAAATATACATTTCCGTTTGTCACGGAAAAAAATAGTGACGGGTCGCAAGCCCCGGTCTGGCTCATCCGAACGACCGCGAAGAGAAGTACATACCTAAAATTGGCAACCATAAATTAGAGATGACGCCAGTTGTGCAGGGCCAAAACGAAGGGTGTCTTCTTTGCACCGGGTGGCCGCTTTGCCCCCACTCGCCCCCTACCCGTGCGTACCTGTACAGCGGAACGTCGGAGCGACTCGGGAACTGTAGCTCATCACCGAGTGTTCAGTTGTTCAATGCTGCATCAACTGAGCTGTGAGACTGACTCAATTGGCTGTTGAAGATTATATCGAGCTCAACAAAATTAAGCTAGAGCAAACTCTTCTTTCACAAATTTATTACGAACTTTCAAGTGGAGCTTGTTGCGCAAGTACATACTGTCCCGTACCTTCCGATCGTGCAATACCTGGCCCATATGGTAGAATTTAGAGTCCGAAGGTTAACCCGCACCCCATTGGGGTCTGCGTGTAACGCGCCTTACTGGGGGGGGGGGGGGGTATTCATAGCCCTCTGCTAACTCCAAACCTACTGGACAGATTGTCAAAATTCAAACGGCGTCTGATAGCCCTGGAAAAACATACACGCCAGGAGCCTCATAACATCCAGCGCCCGTCACGCCTCGAACCCTGGACTTTTGTGGCCGGGATGCGTTTTTTGCGCTTTAGACCTTTTTGATTTGAATTTGACCTTTGACTTGACCTTGACCCGAAACTTGACCTCAATCTTAAAATCTTAACCCTCGCCCGCACATGGGGGGGTGGTTGCCACCCCCCCCCCCCCAGGCAGTCTTTCTGCTCTGCACTCAACATTTTTAGAGCTAGAAGGCTGATTTTTCGTATAGCTGCTCGTCTATCCTTTCTTGATGTCCACTGAAAATTTCAAGTTTCTGTGATTTTTGGTTTCGGAGATATGACCTTGTTTTTCAGGTCATGTCATGACCCAAATGGCCAATTCTCAACATCTTGCGTTTGCCAGGGGCTTTGTGAGCTTTTGACACCCTGATTTCGGCCTTTTTTGCCAGTCTTACCTCCCACCTATCATGGAACATGTTGTTCGACGATGTACAGGGGTCAAGGTCAGGGTCAAGGTCAACCTAGGTCATCTAAGATAATTGCGTTTTAGGCAAGCTGAATTTACTTTTTGTGAAGTTTTTTGACTGCATTTTTGGTAAAAACTTCTCAGATCATGATTTCATGTGATATGGACCAAAAAACAATCGGTGCACACATCAGCATACACACAGACACACACAGACATACAAACACATATAATTGACCTTGACCTAACTTGACCTGAAATGACCTCAGCAGCAAAATTCTGGTCGGATAGTGTGACAAAGAGGTTCTAGCTGGCTTGGCACCAGAAAACAGCATCGTCATCGGTATTTGATAAGCAGCGCACTTGATATCCAACGGTGACCCAAAACAGCAACATTTTTTAGTTTGACCTGACCTGGAAGGTCAATGACTGACCTGAGAAGGTAAAACTGGGTATCATTGGATTCGTCTCTTCCCAAAGAATCTTTTGGTCTTTACTGCTAAGCTCTATCTCCAACAGGAACGAAATGGCGCGGGGGGGGTGGCAACCACCCCCCCCCCATGTGCGTTCTAGGATGGGAAAATGGCATGTGCGGGCGAGGGTTAAGAGTGCTTTGGGAACGTCTCGTAGAGACCTTTCGAACGCCGCCTCGCGGGGCTCGATACGACCATTGGTTCTCGAGATAACAGGGGGGGGGGGGGGTCGGATCCGACCCCCCCAGGCTGTCGTGGGTACGGAAATAGCCCAGGCGGTGCCGGGTTAAGAGAGCTGACTAAGGAGAGAGAGAGAGAGAGAGAGAGAGAGAGAGAGAGAGAGAGAGAGAGAGAGAGAGAGAGAGAGAGAGAGAGAGAGAGAGAGAGAGAGAGAGAGAGAGAGAGAGAGAGAGAGAGAGAGAGAGAGAGAGAGAGAGAGAGAGAGAGAGAGAGAGAGAGAGAGAGAGAGAGAGAGAGAGAGAGAGAGAGAGAGAGAGAGAGAGAGAGAGAGAGAGAGAGAGAGAGAGAGAGAGAGAGAGAGAGAGAGAGAGAGAGAGAGAGAGAGAGAGAGAGAGAGAGAGAGAGAGAGAGAGAGAGAGAGAGAGAGAGAGAGAGAGAGAGAGAGAGAGAGAGAGAGAGAGAGAGAGAGAGAGAGAGAGAGAGAGAGAGAGAGAGGAGAGAGAGAGAGAGAGAGAGAGAGAGAGAGAGAGAGAGGAGAGAGAGAGAGAGAGAGAGAGAGAGAGAGAGAGAGAGAGAGAGAGAGAGAGAGAGAGAGAGAGAGAGAGAGAGAGAGAGAGAGAGAGAGAGAGAGAGAGAGAGAGAGAGAGAGAGAGAGAGAGAGAGAGAGAGAGAGAGGAGAGAGAGAGAGAGAGAGAGAGAGAGAGAGAGAGAGAGAGAGAGAGAGAGAGAGAGAGAGAGAGAGAGAGAGAGAGAGAGAGAGAGAGAGAGAGAGAGAGAGAGAGAGAGAGAGAGAGAGAGAGAGAGAGAGAGAGAGAGAGAGAGAGAGAGAGAGAGAGAGAGAGAGAGAGAGAGAGAGAGAGAGAGAGAGAGAGAGAGAGAGAGAGAGAGAGAGAGAGAGAGAGAGAGAGCACCAATTGAAATAAGCTGATGAGGTCATGATCAGCGACTATGAGCTTACGGTACTTACGTCAGCCTAGTACCTTCTTCACTGAGGTTAGCTTCTATAGTTGATCTTTTCGCCTACATTTTCTGCGCCTGACTTCACCTTTTTTCCTGAAATTCGCATGCCGATAAACAGTCATTTTCTGCTTATCTTTCGCCTCTCTCATGTTCGATGGAGAAAAGTAAATCGTTTTTATGATCCTCTCTCTAGGATATTAGCAAAAATTAAGCGCAGGTTAACAGAGCACAGATAATATATTCACGAAAGGGAACGGAAACGGCTGTGGAAGTGCTGCATATTTAAAGCAGCCTTAAATTTCTTGATACCCATAGTTAGTGATGCCGCACCGCAAAGTCGTGGTCCGCTCAAAATGGCAAAAGCTTCTTGAGAGAAGCATGCTCGCTTCGATGGAAATTGTTGTTCTTTTATCATTAGCTTTCCTCCCTTCAGAAATATACTGAGCCAAAATTATATTGTTTTAGTGTTTTCAAATGTATCGGCCACAGGCCTTCACCAGTCAAGTATCCAAAAGAACATTGGCCTATGAAAGCCTGTAGCCAATGTATTTGAAAACACAAACAATCTAATTTTGGCTCAGCATATTTTTGAAAGGAGGGAAGGTCATGATAATAAACAAATACTTAATTTTTACATCAGTAATGATCCTCCAAGGTTGCATTGCAACATAAATCTTGTTCGTGAGCAAAAGGAAATAACCGATAATGTATGGCATTGCTCCACAATCCACATGACTAGCAAATCACCCGCAATGCAGCGACATATACAAAGTGAGAAGAGTAAAATAGAGGACAGGTCACATCAAGATTACTGGTCACATGCCCTCGTGAAGGGAAAAGTTTTGTCGTTGTTGTGAACCATGGTTACGTTATCAAAGTCATTGCCGCCAGATGTGTAACTTGCTCAGCTTTCGTGCTCTTCGTTCTTTTGCTCTGTTATGATCTTTCGTCTCGTCTCGTCTCGTCTCGTCTCGTCTCGTCTCGTCTTGTCTCGTCCCGTCCCGTCCCGTCTCGTCTCGGTTCTCGGTTCTCGGCCCTCAGTTCCTCTCCTCTCCGCTCCTCTCCCCTCCTCACCTCTCCTCTCCTCCTTGGCAGCTATTCGCCAGCCACAAAATTTCATAGATGTGTCGGTGTGGCTCAAAACGCTTTATTGCCTGGCAACAGCCCAAACCCATCCCTTACGGCCCACGAGATGGCTCAGAAGCGGGAAGCCCTGGGCCTGATAAGCATCTGAACTCGAGCGTCTGCCTGCAGTCACATCTTTACCCCCTCCTTCGTTAGTCTCGGGAACACCTCCCGATGTGATAGTCCAGAACCCACTTTGTCCCACAAACGCCCCTAATGGTGTTGATCCGCTCACCAAGAACCCTCACCTATGTACCTGTATCGCCGGAGACGAACCCAGTGTTCGGTGAGTTCATCCTGACAAGACATTTCACAGGCCTTTGCATTACGGACTTCATTTCAGCATCCATCCTGTTCAGCTTTTAGCTGGCTGACACACGCGAAACAAGGTTTAGCCAGCAGATAGGCATAGCTAATTGTCAGGCAGTTTTCACAATACTAGCAATTATTGATAATTTGATATTCATGGTTTATATTCTTCGAGCGGCAATTATACTAGGCAAGCGACTTATTCCAACCGACAGTCTGAGACATATTTGGGAAAATCCGCGCATCTTCTCCGCCAGCAGCCTTGGGACGAGATTACTCACACCCCTAGGCCAATCTGAGCACGATTTCCTTCGGACAGTCCGGAAACATCCGATAGTTTTCAGAGGATTAACGCCAGGACCATATCTGCCACGTTGAAAGTTGGTAAAACCTAGATGAAAAAGTTTTGAGTGGGGAACGGGATGCCGCATCATCACAACACGCTTCCTGAGTTAAGACAGAATCCGTCATTAAATCAGCATTCTTAATTTATTTCACAGTGGCTGCCAATTCAGACAAAACTCATCATTATAATCCAAGAATTTAACGGTAGCTTATATCCCCGTTTCTAACGCAACTCGTCACGTAATTCTCGTCATGTTCACACCAAAGCAGCCGAGGCCGCCGCCGAGTTTTGCCGGTATATGACGGCGGTAATGACTGGTCCCGGCGTCACCTCTGCAGCTGTGGCGAGCCGTCTACCGCCACTGGAAAACCCACCGGCACCGCATGCCTGTCCGTCCATCTGATTCGCCCCGTTCATCCCACGTGGACGAACGTCGACTCGGGCAATCACGTTCGACGGTCACTCCCGACCGGCCTAAGCCGACAGACGGAACTTGTATGAGCCTCTCCCGTCCCCCCTCTCCCCCTCGCGTGGTGGGACGCCGATAGCAGCTGGCGGGTGTAGGCGCAGAAAAGGAGAGGGGGCAATGGACCGTCTTGGGATCGAGCTTTTCTTGTACCTAAGAGCTGCGGAAGTACGAACAAGGGGAATATCTCGCACCAATTTGAATTTACCTTGCCTTCATGGCTTACCCTTGTCAAATGGTCTGAAGGACAGACGTAGAGAAAGGTGAGTGTATGAGGGACTAACCATTTGAATAGGGCAACAATAATTGCGAGAGTGGCAGGGTCAAGGTCATTGCATGTATAGTCGACTACAGAATGATGTTCCACTGTTCACAGGCAAATATTTGCCTGGAGTGGTAGGCTGTGCCGCATCACAGGGGCTGAGTTCACAAATTATAGCTTTGTCCCGATGCTCACAATCGACACGCTTAATTTCGTGATAAACGGCACAACTTAGCGCTCCGGTCAACTGATAGCTTCTGAGGAGTGGAACATCATTCTGTAGTCGACTATACATCAGAAATAGCGTCGGCGACATGGGTGGAAAAGGCCGTGATCGGCTATGGGGGCTCATTAAACTTCAGCTTCAGAAGCATCCATGGACAACTCGAAACTTCCCGATCGGACGGTGCAAGTCAGCGTCTTAGAACAGCTCTTCTTGCGTCACTCTATTCTTTCAAAACATTTTAGCTATAAATTTGTTAAAACGACTCAATGAGAGGAAAAAACACACAATTGCATTAAATTCAGCACAGCGACGTGATATTTATTTGGCCAACTGCGACACTTGATCTTTGTTCTCAGTTGGAATTCTGAGGTGAATTTTCGTCTGTCTTCTTGAAATTTATAGTAAGGAATTTATAAAGGAAATAAATCAAAATGTTCGTTGATAGTTCAAACTGTCTTCTAGTTTGCCCCTGACTAAGCCATTCTCCCAAAAACTGGAAACTTTGTTTGGTGCAAACTAGAAGACAACATCTGATGCCTTGTAAATTGACAATAGGAAGACCAACATTGAGCTGTTGAGCTGAAGCCAAGAACAGCGATATGTTGCACAAGGACAAGATACTGTCAAAAATGGACTAGTTCCTCCCGGTTGATGGACGCTAAGCAGCCTATATCTTTTGCAACTGCCCTGATTGTTGCTCTCTCCAAACAACCGGCTGGTCGTCCGGCAGGTGCTTAGCGGGACATTGTCGCTTCTTCTGAGGTGACAACAGGCAGGCGTGAGGTGACCGCATTACAGACCACAGTGCCGCCTGTGCACTACATAAGGGCCCACTGGTGTTCGATAGGGCACCAGTCGAGTCCGATCGCTTCAGCACTGCTCAACGCTTCATCAGAGGCTCACCATGAAACTTGTAAGTGCCACTGTTTCTGTCCGAAATCGTGTGTAAAACAACAGCAAGAATCCATAGTGCTTCTCTACTATGTAGTAGTAGTTAGTTGGTTAGTAGTTAGTAGTAGTTAGACGCCACAACCCTTGCATTCGATGCTTTTGGAAATACAATGATTACTTTGTATGCACATACGAGACGCTCGTAGACGCTCCTGTTCTAATTGAAGCCAAGCTGAACATGGCTGGCGAGCGTGCTCTGGGGGCTAATATGCCGGCACCTTCATCTTTTTCCTCTAGTTCTTCAAGTTGTCGTTTAGGGTCGCTCATCGTTCCCTTCTTTTCTTGTATACTCTTACATGTTTGTATGTATAGTGTCATTACCCTCGTATGGTTCGCCAGGTCGTGCTTGCAGTTCTGTTGGCCGTAGCTGCGGCTGCCCCACAAATCGCTGACGAGGATTACGAGAAGAAACCGATCCGTCTGATTAGCTACTACTTCAATCAGGACGGCAAGGGCAACTACGAGTACGGATACGAACAGGACAACGGGCAAAAGGTATGATCGGTATGGGTATAGTCGTAAAAGTATCCAAGTTTGCAGGACAAATAAAAAGAGTGCAAATTAAATTCAACTGCCAGACCTGAAATCTACTTTGTACTTTATAATATAAGAACCCCTTTCTGCGCCAGGTGGATGAGGTGGGTCGCAGCTACCCAGGACCGGAGCCCGAAACCGGCTCCATCAGCAAGGAGGGCAGCTTCGAGTTCATCGCCCCCAACCAGCAGAAGTACCGCGTCGACTACCTGGCCGACGAGGGCGGCTTCCAGCCGAGAGGTGCCCACCTGCCCCAGGCTCCTGCCCAGATCCCAGAATACGACGCTATTCGCCAGCAATATCCGGATCTGTTTATCAAGAAGGACTAAGGTGTGTCCTTCAAACAACCGACTGACCGCAGAAAACCGACTGTGACCTTTGTGATGCTACTTCGTGTGAATCTATCATGTGTGAAATATATGAAGGTATTTATGCTTCTATTTACAAAATAGCATAAATAAACTATTTTCTAAGCAGCTTATGACTGGGTGATCAAGTAATGAACAGTCGTGTCAGGCTCTAGTGGGCCAGTAGATGACGCCCGGTAAGGTCTCCAAGAGGCGCCAGTGTCACGGTAAGGTATATCTAGCCGTGAGATTGCGCTACAACAGCGTAACGCCGGCAGAGGACGCTGTAAAACCGTGGAGGGGCGCCAGTGTCACGGTACGAGGTGTGTGAAGCCGTGAGACAGCGCTAGGGCAGCGTGAACAGGTGGCGCCGGCAGCGCAGTCGGCTGTGGCGCTAAGCTGGGCTGATTTAGAGGTTAACCAGTCCGGACCCATCGATGTCCTACAATTTCGTGACATATCAATATTGGTCGAAGTGGAGGGCTACTAGCTCGACAACCTCGCCGTTTGGGGTCTGACTGAGAGCTAGTTCTTCGCCGAACATTTACGGGAAAATTGACCGTCAGAAACATATTGGAAGCATAACGAATAGCATCCAATTTTACCCGTCTCAGGATCAGCTTGGGATTTCGGAGGTGATTTAACCCTTGCGGGCCGGGTGGATGCGTTTTAAGCTCCCCTGCCGAATAATTGTGATAGCTCCCAAATGCTTAGAGACAGGAGCACGAAACCATTGGTGCACTTTTCCCGTCAATTTGACATTTTCTGGAATAGAAATGTTTGACCCAGCTCCCTTGATGACGTTGTAGGGTCGATCTTTAACTCTTGCATATACCTTAAACTTGGGACAGCCATGCATCGTTACATAAAAAGCAAATAGGGGTCTGATAAACTTGGAAAAAAAATATTTCAAGACATTTTGGAATTTGGTATATACATAAGATATACGAGAAATTGTTAAGTTTGAGGTCACTTTTGAGCATGGCCTTGACCTTCACTTTCACAAGTCCTGGGTTTCCTTTCACCTTGACCTCTGGCCTTAAAAATTGACCTGAGGTAAAACATTTTGGAAGTTCTAAAATCGTCTCGTGAAGACTTTTCGTCTGTTACCGCTTTTGCTTCCGTAGCTTCATTATTTACTGAGTTAGACAGGGAAGGAGGTGAAAAACGCCCGCCTCCTGCTGCGGTAGATGGGATTAGGTGCCTCCGGGCCAGGCCGGGTTATACGACCCCTGGGTCAGGGTCCGGCATAGTTAAATAATATTGGCAAAATGGTCACCAAGAAACATCGGTATTTATATACATAAGGTCCGATCAACAAGGTGATTATAAAAACCACACCACTCGATGTATTTTGAGCTCCTGATTCCATATCTGATAGTTATTCATGGCGCAACCAAGTTTTAAAGCAACTGCGCAAAATTTACCGTCGCCGCCGGCCACCATCCCACGACACCCGCCGTCAACGCACTCCACCAGCCGTTTGCGCAACGTGAGATGGATCGAATGAATAAACTCCAAGGTTGAGTGAAAACATTACGCTATTCAATCTCATTATGAAAGTGACGTCATGAAAATGATCGTGGCGAAGCGGTGCAGTGCCGAAGGCAATGCCTTAGGAGAGATTACAGGCAATGGTAAGTCAAATATTTTTAGGTTAAGTGGTTGTGTATCTGGCCTCAGGCCGAAGGCCTGAGGCCTGATGCACAACCACTTAACCTAAAAATATTTGACTTACCATTGCTTGCAATCTATTCATGCGAGCAACTGTTTCCTTATCCCCGGGTAGGCAAAAATCAGTAGGTCAGGTTAGGTCAGGTTAGATTAGGTTCTGACAATTTTTGTCGTGTTTTTTTCCTATCCTTCCCAACAAAACTCCAATTTTTTAAACATTTTTTTGTGTTTTGTTATTTTGACGTCACTTTCATCAAACAATTTGAATAGAGAAGAAGTAATGCTTTTTACATTTAAATTGCTTTTTGATGATTTTTTATTTATTTTTTATGTTCAAATAATATAATTATGATATCTTTTCTATCAAATATGCCTGATAGCTATGACCTTACGTAAACTTCTTTCCATTCGTACCTGCAATATAGAGCAGAAACTTCCGTTTCCGTTTGAGCAAACTGGTTTGAACCAGTTTTAGCAGGTGCTTTCCAGTGCTTTCCGCTTTCCCGCCAGTCGGATCATGGCTTCCGTGCCGGGTGGTTCGTTGTGCTCCGGGTGCAAGTGGGAGGAATACGAACTAGTTTCAGTTGCGTACCGCAACGAGGAACGCGTCCAGCGTATTTTTCGAAACCACGGTGAACTAGATTAGAGGTAAGTAAATTTTATCTCTCCGATCCACTTTTCAAGCATAAATTTTGCATATTCTTACGTTATTTGACATCCTGAATGTAGATAAGATGCTTACATGCGACGTAAAACAGTTCTACCATATTGAAAATATTTGCTACCGTATTTGGGGAAATGTTGGGAACCGGGGTTTTTGGGTCGGGGAGGGAATACAATGCCGTAAGAATGGTCATGAAAGTTGGGGAAAACTGTTGGGAACCGGGGTTTCTCTCCATACCCATAAGCCCCGATCCCCCCTCCCCCACCCAAAAACCCCGGTTCCCAACAGTTTCCCCCAACTTTCATAACCATTCTTACGGCATTGTATTTCCTCCCCCACCCAAAAACCCCGGTTCCCAACATTTCCCCAAATATGGTAGCAAATATTTTTAATATGGTAGCACTGTTTTCCGCCGCATGTAAGCATCATATCTACATTCAGGATGTCAAATAACGTAAGAATATGCAAAATTTATGCTTGAAATATGGATCGGACTTTATGTAAATATTTACCGAAACATCGTCGTGTATCAGACTCGGCGGACTCGAGTTGTTACGAGCGAGCGAGCGCAGCGAGCGAAGTGAGTCTTTTCAATATAACGGAAAAATCTCAGTATGAGCGGCCCGGCACGGCCGCATATTTACGTCTGGACAACGAGTTGCGGGGAAAAGTGCTGATTTTGCCGCAGTTTTAGGAGCCGGTTATTAGGCTGGATTTTCGGGTTACTTTTTCGTTCTGATTCCTGTATTTCATGGTGTTTGGCTTTTTAATATTTAAGTTCTTTCAGAGAAATATTAATTGCCTTACAGATTTTGTGAAAATGTTTCAGTTTTTATGAGCCGACCGCTAGAGTCCTAAAACAATACATCAGCACTACAATTATTGTAAACAAACAAATGGAGCACCACTTCGCTCCGTTCTTCTCCGTTCCAAGGTCCGCTATCTGATGGGTTTCGAACTCTTGTATGTCGTTTTGTTGTAAGTTTTGAATCTCTTGTGACTTAATTATATCATATTAAAGAAGCATGTTGACTGAAAACCATCCCAAGTTGATGTATACAGGAGGCTAAGAGTCCTGAGTTGTGAGTCCTGAGTAATATCAGGTTGAAGTTAGGAAATGTTGGTAGATAAACGCAAGTTGATCTGGCTCACCTATCAGCAAGAAAAAGTAAAATTGAAAGAGCTTATTGGCCGAAAACAAGCTATAATATTGCAGGAGATCAATACTGAAGAACACGCGCAGTACCTATCAAGCCAGAAAATGTTGGCTGATGAACGTGTATTGATGTATTGGTATGAATATTGAAATATTACTTACAGGCTACAGCAGCAAGATCAATGATTGCTAGTTGCCAATTGAAAAAATCTAGAATGAACAAACCCGGGCAGCTTAACTTTGCTATGCAGATGGTAATGTCAATGTGCATTACTCAGTGTCTGGCAAATGAAACATGCGATCATTCTATTGCTACTGGAAGAGAAAGCTTGGATCACTAAATCAGCTTTATAATGTTTAATTTGATGTTCATCATTACTTTGCATTTCTTGAAAAAGGATTTCAGTAAAATTGTCAATGTGACAATCCATGCATGATGCAACGATGTGATCATATCATGTGTTCTGTGATGGTGATTATTGGTCTAATATACAAAAGCAAAGCTGTCAGCATTTCTTTCTGTGGATGGCCAGAAGGGACTCAGAACTTGAGAAGTATTAGTTTTCTTCACATGGCTGGGATAAAAAGTACTGCCAGGGTAATCTTCCAGAAAGAAACTTCTTTATTTTGACTTGGTATGAGATGTAGGCACAAGTAGGTATAGGTGCTCAGTACCTATAGTTTAGTAGTTATGTAGGTTTAGTTGGGTTAGCATATTAGGTCATGTTAGTTTTTTTTTTTTAATTTGCCAAGTGTTCATAAAAATGTGACCTGATCAATTCATACCTGACTAACCTGACCTAACCTCAATCATCACACTTATTTGCAACTTACCCAAAACCTGCATAGCATTAGCACCCAGTAATAGGTACTAGGTACTCACCCTAACTCAATCTTACCTGCTAACCTTCAACTTGATAACAGTTCGCTCACCTTGCCAAACCACATCCAGGGAAACAGCCAAATGAGGAACTGGCTCATTGGGTGGCTGTTGTGAGTCTGTGCATTTTAAGTGTTTCTTCTCTGAAGCTGCTCTGCACTGCTGTATGCCATGTTAGATGCTCAGAAAAAATGTGGGAAATGATAACTAAGCTAGTTTAGTGCTTTGTTCATGCTTGAGACATCAACAGGTACAAATCCTGCGGGAGTACAGCTATGAGCTAGGTGAGTATGTTATTTGAATATGCTGTTTGACTGTATTAAATATACAAACAATCACAGGGTCACAGTTATATTCAATCTCCGCATAAACATACAACAAAGCGCCCATAGCCTCACTCCGAGCACACAACAAATAACTTAAGCCTTTGCAAGCACAAAAATGCTTTGATTTACAGGATAGGTATACAATATATCCTCTGTCCTTGGGGATCTTGCTGCAAAGTTTGAGTTGAAGTAAGATGACTAAACTTCAGGTATGATTAATTTTTTCTTCTTAGCCACTGATTATGTACGAGAAAGACTAAATGCTTGGTTGATCAACGCCTTAACAATTTAATGATCCATCTTCAATTCGACATGAAGGCACAAAGAAAATAGCTCCCACTTCTCTCTCCTCTTGGAATACACAAAGCAAAATATTTAATAACTTCTTTTTCTTAGTGGAGGGACATGGACAAGAGCAATTATCATAGCTCAAGCTTCCCTTCAAGTTAACCTCTGGCAGTTGGCACTGATCACACGGACACCTTTGATCCAAGAAAAAATTGAAATGTGTAAATCTGTCTAGTCAATCATGGAAGGAACGGATGAACTTGAGGTCAATATGATATTTTGTGATATACATCATCTTCACCTTGAAACTTTTTTGCAGGTTTGCTTCATATTTTGTAACAAACGCGCAAAAACTGCAATAAAATAGCACTATATGCTTCTGGACAAAATACAATGAATGTAAAAACTTAGCTCTGATGGTATTCATTCTCGGCCAAAATCTAATTACAAAATATTTTTATGGTAAGAACTAAATTTCGGCTAAAAACAACGCACGGTTTAAAAAAGAATCATTCCAATGACGGTCCATTATTGCGGTCCTGAAATCGCCACTATTTCCGGCCTCTCCAACGCAACTCGTTGTCCAGACGTAAATATGCGGCACGGCCCGGCCTGGCCTGTAACGCTTTTGAGAGGCTTATATCCAGGGTTGTATACCAATCAAGTCGATTGAATTGATTGATTTGATTCAACGCGTATTTTGAGTTGATTGGATTGAGTCGATTGACTTTTCGAGATGACTGGTTGACTGACTCGTTTGACTTTAGCGACTGGTTGACTGATTTGATTCCCGAAAATTAGAGTGACTCGTATGATTGAGTCGATTGAATGGAAAGTTGAAATAAGTTTTAGTTGACGAAAAATAATGACACCAATTGATGACATCAAAGATCACAAAACTACACTGAAAACTGCTTGTCATCACAACTGCAATATGGGGTAGATGGCCAAATAAAGAACAGGGCCTAAACATGAACAGCCAACTTTGACTTTCAACTGCAATAACTGCTCCAATCCTGTGATAGAACCTGGCGATGCACCTACCTACCTTTCTGCACTCAGCAGGAAACTTTTTTTTAATCCAGATGATAAAGTGCAAGGCCCTATATACTAATAAAGTGTGATTAATTACTAATTCACATCTCCACATCTCCTCAGAAACAACCCACTGAACTCTATAAATATCTGAAACCCCTACAAAAATAACTGAAACAAAAGCGCCGTTTTCGTCTCGCTAATTACGTTTACATTAATAGCTAATTTGCTGCATTGTTTAATTTGCAGCAGAACGTTTGTTGATCCTTTTCTCCTGAGAGCCTAGGCATAACATATTTAATATATTTCATTTTCCTTAAAATATTTTACCGAATATTATTAAGTGGTTTTATTTCAAATGAAATAATAATTAAAACGAAATTGGTGTTGTACAACCGATTTATTTTATGATGATCTACCATACTACATGATAATCAATGACGTCATCTTACCAAAAAATCAAAAGACGTAGAGTAAGGATTTATAAAAGCTTAGCATACTTCTTGGCAAAACCGGCACGTTTTCTTTGTTTTTTCGCAGTCGCACCAACGGCATTTAATTTTCCTTGTTCTTCTTCCTTTGTCATTAACGTATCCTGTGGTTCCAGAGTCCCTGTCCTTTCCATTTCCTTTTAAATATATTTTTAATGCTCATCCCTATCCCCCAGTCCTAACAGTTTCAAATTGTATTGCAATAAAATGTTTTGAATTCTTCACATATAACCTATCTACCTTCGTTGGTACTGTTGGTAGCCAGTGACACATCTAGGCAGGTAAGTAGGTACCTAGTAGGTAGGCAGGTAGGTACTACCTACCTGCTTTCCTGCTGTCTTCATAAAGCATACCTAATGAAGTTGTCAAATTTGTAGCACATTTTCAACACTTTCATATCAATATGGTGTCAGTGTGGCATGTAACCTAGCTAGGTTCATTATGTTCAGGGTTCAATTCAGAAGAGCTCCGCATAACTCACATAAGAGACAGACGGGGGCTTTACCTGGGGTAGATGGCCTGATGACTTAGCTGGAATATGGCCAAAATTAAATTGACAACTTTTTGGTGAAAGGTGGTGATTTGGGTTAAGGGGCGTTTGTTGAAGTCAACTACTGGGTTATTTTGCACCCATTAAATGAAACTTCTGCTCCAATTCTACCCATTGAACCTCAATATCATGATCCACCTGTCCATCACTAGGTATCCTTCCTTATTACATCAACATAGAAACTTTGAATGGCATGGCAATTTATAATTTTAAATGACAATATTTTTGTTTCTTCTGTAGGTAGGTAGGTAGGTAGGTAGGTAGGTAGGTACACCAGACTGCTATGGACACTTTTCCAAGTTGGTGGGGCAAAAAACCTAATGTATATCTTGGTTTGAGTCGTTTGATTGAGTTGATTGATTCCTTTCATTGTCGCGTTTGAGTCGATTGAATCAATTCCCGAAAACTGCTCTGACTTGATTGATTTGATTGGTTTCCCAAATTTTTTCGTGATTGAATTGATTGCTATTGATTGAGTCGTATACAACCCTGCTTATATCTCAGCAACCGCTGGACCGATTGGCCTGCGGTCTTTTTTGTTGGGTAGCCCCATCCCTTCTACCCCGTAATTGACTACTTTTGATACATCTCAGTGACCGTCGTGGCACGTGCCACGTGAAAAGTCAAGGGTGTTCAAGCTGTTTTGCAAAAGTAGTGATTTTGAGAGGCTCATATCTCAGCAGCCGCTTGGGCCATTGTCTTGCGGTAATTTTTGTAGGGTAGCTGCATCCCTTCTACCAAAGGTCGGATACTCTTGATCTATGTGAGTGACCCCCACTGCACGTGCAACATACAAAAAGAAGAGGTGCCAAATTTGTTCCCATTTCAATAACTCGGTAATTACTGGGGCGATTTCGCTGAAACTTGGCATACAAGTAGGCACCCACCACGCAATGCATTCCCATGTGTTGCGGTTAGAGTGCTACTGCACGTGCGCACGTGCAGGGGGCGTTTCCAGATCTCGAGAACGGCTGGGCCGATTGCGCTCAAATTTGGTACACGGTTGGGGACCAGTTAGTAGGGTGCCGTGCAAAAGTCATTTTGGACCCGTTTGCACGTGCGTGCGCACGTGCAGAATGCCGCTTCCAGATCTCAGGAACGGCTGGGCCGATTACGTTCAAATTTGGCACACCGCTAGCGACCGGTTAAAAGGGTGCTTTGCGCAAGCCCGTTGGAAGCACCCTCTTGCCCTTCCGCACGTGCAGGGCTCACTATCTCGCTCGCTCGTTCTTCGCCCAAAAGGCGTTTTACTGGTAACAAATAATTTCGTAAATCGGCTGAACATTCCTTCGGTGCCTCAATGTCGTCCCGACCCTATACTGACTAGAAATGTAGAATTTAAAGAAATTTCTTGGATCTGTCCCTGAACAACAGGCTGCGGTATTGGTACCACTACCAGCAGTGACAAGACAAGCGATTCCATCCATTGCATGACGAGTGTTATTCAGACAAGGATTTTTCTTAGGTGACTTTCACCTCAAGTTAAACTCTGCGAGGGACACTACTACACTATACAGATTGTAACTGAGTACTTACCTACTTCGCCGTAGGATGGAATTAAGCTCGTTGATCTTGATGAGGTGAGGCAGCAAACAGCAGCATCAGACGGTGTCTGAGTCTTCCATAATCCATCCAGGGTTCGACCGAGAACTTTGAGCTCCTCCGCTTACCTATTTTTAATGCCACATCCAAGGAGGACCAAACGACCAGTCTAATTCAATTTTGAATTTCAGTTTTGAAGGTCAGCGACAATGCAAAACGAAGCACAAGATCACTAACACGCACTTTCTCACGCAGCACGAGACCGGAGACCGACGCGACTGAGTGACACACAGCGCCTGGGGGCATCTCTGTGGGGGTGGGGCGGGTGTCAGCTGACCGCCGGCGACCTCTGCCGGACGCTGATTGGTCGAGACGTGACGCTCGTCTCGCTCGGGCCATCGCCCGGGACTATAGCTCCCGTCACGCACGTTGGCGATCAGATTTCTCCACATGCGAACCTCTGAAAGTGACCTGCGATGCGTTGAATGAGTTCGAGAAGAAAAGACATACCAATACGATATAATTAGAAAATAAGCTCGCTCTGCATGCCTCCAGATGATATTATTGTGGAATAAGCGCTCAAATGAAGTGTTCAAATGCAAACAGCTTCAACAAATATCACTGAAGACATGGGGAGCTCCTGCTGGGATCAATTAGGTACAGGAAATAAAATGCAACATGTAGTTATTTTGCTTAAGTTCTATAGGCAGATAAAAATACAGATTTTACCTACCTACCTACCTACATACTTTCAATCGCCTATGCATAACCTGAACCACATAGGATTACATTACACACCTCCAGCTATGCAGCAAGGCAGTTCGAGTTTCTGCTTCTACCGGTGACAGCTAAATGCAATCAAAGTCCAGTTCAGCGCAGTGTATTACACACATTTCCCAGAGCTAAAGTGACGGCTATGATTCCTTTATGACAATAACATATGATGCACGATGCATAAATGCTGATGAATGTCTGAGAACATCTGCGCCAATGTGGACTTTCCGAGCAGCTGGATGGAGTTCCGGAATGGGTACGGTGAAAACACGCCCAAATTCATCGACTTTCAATCACCCCGGATTATCGGTTTTATTGTCGAGGGTGACATTTCCCGGAGATGGTCGCGTCACAGCTGCGTTAGAGTCGCGCTGATCTGTGGCTGAGTCAGTGAGTACCTCCGGGTCGCTGATGACTCGAGTCGCCGCGCTCCTTCGCCACTGGAACCGGTTTTGGATGCTTAAATAAGCGGCTGGCCCGGATGGCGGCAACAGTCGTCTCGAAGTGGTGAACACATTCAGACAGTGACCTAACGCACATCAGACAACATGAAGCTGGTAAGACGACGGACTTTTTCACCTATGCGGCTTTGTGTCTTTAAATTTTACAGTATATCCTCATCACTGGCGGATCCAGAAAGAAAGTCTTGGACGCTGCGGGTGGCATATCCCCCAAAAAGTTTCTCCAAATTCGTAAAACATCGGGTTTTGATTCCACTCTGCTGTGCAGTTTAAAATAAAAGTTTCCTCTTAAAAGTTGTTGAGTTTTTGTTCTATTTTTCGAAAAACTGCAAACTTTCGTCAATTTCGGGTGCTTTCGGGGGGGGGGGGGAGGTATTTTCGCCAAATGCCCTCCTCCTGGATCCAACAGTGTTTGTTGATGTTTTGTAGTGGTTAGTTTAAGTTTTTTTTTTTGTTTCTTCATCAATGGAAGACAAAATATGCATATTATTTGACCCAATATAGAACATTAATCCGAGGGTGTAAAACTGTCCATTGCCCCCTATAAAGATAAAATATTGTCATTCCACGTCACCTGACGGCCTCACCCCACTCCTCAGGTTATTCTCCTCTCGGTGGTGGCCCTGGCAGCCGCGGCCCCTCAGGACTTGGTGGAGAGTGAGGAGCCTGAGATTCGCATTCTGAACCAGTACTACAACCAGGACGGCAAAGGCAACTACGAGTACGGATACGAACAGGACAACGGACAGAAGGTATGAATCCGAACCCAAATTTGTACTACCGTCTATTTTCATGTCCATCTGAAGTCTATCCCATGTCCATCATATGTATGTTTGTGCATGCTGCATTATGTGACCATTGTTTTCAGTTGGTAACTGTTTTCTGGTCTTGTCACAGAACTCTATGCGATGACCCCAGGATCCTTCAAACAGTCCTTCAAAGTCACTCGCAATTTGCGCTTAGAGACTGGCATGCAGCCAAATACCCACGCTAAAAGATACATGCCCGTAAGCGTCCTTCGTACTTGTTATCGATGGTATCGCAAAATTGTCCATATTTACTAAGTCATGTACTTGAATTGAATCGGCGATGCTAAGCCTGCTTCTCCACTTTCTGCGGAGTTTATTACGACAGTACATTTCAGGCACACACATAGACCACTATATATCTATATAGTGGTCTATATATAGTGGTCTATTGCACACATTATCATATCGGCCGTGTCCTGACCAGAGCTGACTTTGACCGCCTGCCGTCTTGTCCACAGGTGGAGGAGGTGGGTCGCAGCTACCCCGGCGACGAACCGGAGACCGGCTCCATCAGCAAGGAGGGCAGCTTCGAGTTCTTCGCTCCCAACCAGCAGAAATACCGCGTCGACTACCTGGCCGACGAGGGCGGCTTCCAGCCGGAGGGCGAGCACCTGCCCCGGAAGCCCGACCAGATCCCCGAGTACGCTGCGCTGCGCCAGGCGCACCCTGAACTATTCGTCGGCGCCTTCTGGCTCAACAACTAACCACCGACAGCCGATAGAACGACGGAGCGGCTCGTGACAGCGCCGCTCGCGGCTGGGAATATTCAGGAACGACGTCGCGGTGACGTCACACGGTTATCCGGCAGGTGTGACGTCACACGGGGGTGCAGAGGTCAAGGGAAGGACAGGCGGAGAGATGGGTGCAGTTTGGGTGTGCACTGCCGTCCAGACCGGCAATCTGGGGTGGTAAGATGGAGAAAGGGATGCCGTCGTGTGTACTGCGTTTCAGTATGGCGAGCTGGAGAGTTTAGTGGCATTACAAAACATGGTATCTGCTGCCTGGGCTGATACTACTCTCAATTGCGTGTAATTTATGACTCAATATACTTTCGCGACACATCCGTATGAGTGTGCTTTCTGATTCAAAGATCTAGCCAGAACTTTGGCTTCCAGTTCTCAAGTCGACAATCTGACAATAACAATGCGGCATTACATCCACATAGCTCTTACCTCATGAGAGAACTTATCATATATCTTACCTTATGTATATCGCGCTGGTGATCGTTTTACACGTTTTGTGGCCTTTAGGCTGACGATACGCGCTTTGAACATTCTTTTTACGCAGTAACTAATTCGTGATCAACAGGCTTTAAAGTGAAGGGCCAGGTTAAGGCAATTAGCTAGTTGACTGAAATTACAGATCTATCTGGCAAAAATTACATTAGCTCAGCTCTCTCCGGGAAGCTGGCTATCAAGTCATTTGATCTGTCCTATAACCGTTGCCATTCTTAAAAGGTCACCTGACCGTTTGCTCACATGAAGTCGAAGGATAACCGTCCCAAATCAAGCTGGTCCGCAACGTTGGTTATAGCCTGTATGCTGTACAGACCCTGCACGGTATATAGGGCCTTGCCCTGCACATGTCTGGGAGCAGTGTAAAACTGCCAGGTGGTACTAAAAAGCGACATTTACTTCTTTGCAAATGTTATCAGTTATCTGCAAAAGTTGTGAGGGAGACGGGTAGCCAATATAAATTTTATTTTGACACTCAATGCTGGGATTTTCTTGGCGCTGTAAAAAGTGTCAACGCAGTATATTTCGGGATCCCGAACCTCATTTCACCAAACCATGAGACGTGACCTCGCTACCGGAAATCCCAGACGGAGTGTCAGCCAATAATAGCCTCATCGATAAAAAACAGCTCAGTCATCTGACATGCGTAAATGCTACCACGGTAAAAAGTCAATGAATCCGGATATGACTGCATTTTTATTGTTGTCATGTTAGCTACACACTTATAAGATACTCTTGCGAAATACAGCGCCGCGGCTCGACCAATGCATCTCTAGAGTCGATTTCCTGCGCCCATTTTCCACAGTCACTGCGCCACGGACATTCAAGTACCCACCACCAGCTCGTCCGATTGGCACCCGGCCAAATGGTCCGTCTGCCGGCTAATCTTCGCCCCAAGGCCAGAGAGGAGGCTGCGGGGCGCCCACTCAGCAAGTTGCGCCCCCAGGTGAGGCCATCACTGCAGCCACCAAATGTCGTCGGTGGGTAGAGGGGTGAGAGTGGGGTAGAGTATTGGAGCTGATGCAGGTGGAGATGACTCTTAGTCGAGAAACTTTGGAGGATGACGGAGGAGCCAGCGCTGTCAGTTCGGGGAGGATGTCTCAGATGGTTACGGGACGATGCACTTCGGTTTAGTGGAACTAAAAACCAATAAAAAGGATTAACTGTCGTCCACTCATTGCAACGGGCAGCAATGACGTCACAGTGATGTTAAAGGCGCTTACAGAGACAATGACGTCATCGATATTTCCGATCAAGCGATCACATATTAAGTTAGCATGCCATTATTATCGGTCCTTAGGTTCTGCTATAGCAAGGTGACAAAGTGAAGCTTTGATTTTTATGAAATACATACAACGTTCAGCACATGCATACCGACATGACGCTCTCAGGCACTCTGTGGGACCACAGGTGCATGTTCCTCGAGCTGTGATCTCCCTAGCTGTACCTGTTATCCCGGTACGCATCGCTCCTGGGGTAATCTGGATCCCTGGGGTATCCCGGATCCCTGGGGTATCCAGCACCCCTCTGGTGCCTGGAGTCGCGCGGGAAACCCCCACCCCTGGAATAGTCCGCATCGTCCCGGAATCCACCATTGTGGTGGCCCTGCGAGGGAGCGGGTCGAGTGACTTTGACGTCCGCCGGGGTCATCTGAAGCTCCAGGCCGGCGGGAGTCTCCTCGAGCTCGTCCGGATGGTGCACCTCGATGCAGAAGAAGTAGAGGTAGGCGCCGATGAAGGCACCCACGTAGCAGGCCACCAGCGGGATCCAGAAGAAGTGGTCGCCTGCCCTGAAATATGTAATTGTGGGTAAGTACGTATGACTATAGGTAAGCTGTATTTTGACAGTTTACTTGTCGAGCTCGTTCCATGTTATGTAAAAAAAGGCATGCATGGTCGACGAGGTTTTAGAAACCAACCATACTTGAGTGATTGACGCCTACAATTTTATTCTAGGATGTTTGGGTGTCGAATGAAAGCCAAAGCCATGTCGCATTGAAGCTAGAAAAATATCAATTATAGGGACTTTATTAGAAGTAAAGTATTGTTGAAGCCGAAAGTTAGTCAATAACGAGAACCACCCATCAGCAATCAAATTTCCCTCGTCATGAGCTCACTTGAAGACGTTGTCGTAGCCGATGATGTAGCTGTAGAGGCGCGGCGAAAAGTCGCGGGCCGGGTTGAGCGCTGCGCCCGTGTTGGAGCCGCTGGCAGTGATCACCCCGAAGAGCACCAGGCCAATGGCGGCGCCCACCCCGCCCTTGGGCACCTCCATGTTGCGTCGGTCGGTGACGGCCATGATCCCAAACAGCAGCATCGCAGTGCCCATGGCCTGGGGACAGCGTTGGGCGGTGCCTACATAGGGCCTAGGGTTGTGGCTATGGCTGCATGTCTCTATGCAATCAATGGGTGTTGACATATAATCGGAATTCTGGAAAAAGTTATAACGGTGCTTTCATGAACAGCCCATACGAAATGAATTTAAACTTCAATGGAAACATAGCCCATACCCATAGATTTTATATTTTTATGATTTTAAATATGTCTATTTTTAATGTTTTCTTATATTTTTCATTTCACTTTATACTTTTTTACGTGTTTTTAAAGTACCTATACATCGTTTATCTCTGTGTTCATATTTACTGTTTGTTCAGCTATTCTGGTTTACCTTGTATCATGGTTTCTTTCCCACCTTACATGGGATTTTAAAACTTATGCTCAGTGGTCGTTCACACATTTTTTTTCTTCATATTTTCACTTCATTGCCTATTTCATTATATTGTTCATTGTTTTCTATTTTAGTTACATGTGTATCTGCGTTTCTATCCCGGCGTGTGTATGCTGCCTGTGTGTGCCATATTTATTGTTTTTAGTCTTGTGACTCCGTCTTTTAGTGGGTCAAGTGCCTGTTGACGGTCTGTTGAATAAATACAAAAAAAATAGATAATTGATAATTGATAATGAAGTGCATGATTCACGAATAAAAACTATCAGAAAATGACTACATTTGTCTTTTGTATTTTTTTCAATGTTATTGTTCTCTGTTCCACACAATGACACTGGCATGGAGGCAAGGCAGTCAGCAATCCACGCTGACGTTGCATGTTTTTCAAAAGATGGTCAAGGTCATGCATGTTTAATTCAAAAGATGATAATTACCTGGTCCAGGAACGCTCCTCCAGTAGATATGAATCCATTGGGGTATGTCGCGAAAACAGCAGCATATAGCTCGTCTGTATGCTGGGAATCATCTTGGAAAACATCTGCAAAAGATAATTTCCGTTTTTAGAACTTATTAAGCCGAGCTGGGATTATGCTGCAGGCGCCAGTTGCAAACTGGATTGCGATTCGTCACGTTATAAATAAACACCAAACAGTTTGGTGCAGAGTCCCACTGGAACCGAAACAGCCTGGCCCCAAGTTAAAAAAGATTCGCGAAGCCTTGAGTGATTAAAATATATAGTACATCATAAGTAACGTGCAAAGATTACATCTGCAAATAAATGAGAATCTTACTTATATGAATTACTACATTGTGCATAGAGTAAGGCACGGTAAGATAACACAGAATAGAGGATAATGCCATGAAAATATTCATCGGAGCGGGTTTACCATACTTACTAGCAAATCTTAGGTATGGAATTAGCCCATCCCACACAGCAGCGTGGAACTCACCAAAGAAGAGTCCGTGAGTGAGTGCAGCGCCGAGGAATCCGCCGAGAAATTGGGCGATCGTAAAGGGCAACAGCCGGTTCAGGTCACAGCGACCGGTCAGGCACATTCCCAAGGTCACACCGGGGTTTACGTGACCTCCTGCAGGTCAAAGGTCATCGCAGTGATCCATTGTAACGTCTAATGACAGGCTTTGCATTGGAAAATACCTTAGGGGTGCTTCTATGTAGAGCTGTGTCACGATTTCATCATACTTCACATTCAATCCCTTTGACGAGGCGTCCTGCTGATTTCTAGGTTTTTTATCTTCGACTTGCATACTCGCCACTTAGCGTATATTGACATCGAGTCTAGTGAGTCTACCGTTCTACACATACTGTGAAGTACGCATACATTTTCGGGTTCTTTATACAGCGGTATGACATTTCAGATTTCACTTTAGAACGCACTTCAAATAATTCAAACGTTAGGTATATATCTACTGCATCTTCTGAAGCAATGCAAGCTTTTTACAGCCTGTTCGAAAGCTGATAAGCCGTCTGTAACATCACTCCCGCTTTAAGTTCACAAGGCAGCGCATCTTGCATGTGAATGGCACATGCGCACAGTGGTGAGATTGTCTCGTGCTCCGTTCGCTCACCTGACACGCCGCCCGACACGTAGACGGCCAGAGCCAGGGCCGTGGCGTACCCAAGAGGCACGTTCACCACGGTCGCGGTGGTGCTGCCGATGATCATGTTGTTGGCGATGGCCGCATCGCCGAAAAACTGTGAACACATTGAATGACGCCCTGGGGGATTATCTATATTAGCTGATATATGGGCTGAGAACGTTTAAAAATAACGGTACTGAAAACGTACAAAAAATGTGGGACCTAATGCTGAAAGTAACAATACATTGCATGAAGCATAAATCAAATTACCCTTGCACTTGTAGATAGGAAGAGGTATCGGACGAACACTCCTTGATTTTGAAGCATAATGTCATTATTTCGCTATCGCTAGCTGCTAACGAGCTTCTACAAAAAAGCAGACCCTTACCTGACGGCTCATGCATTAGGTACTTATGATCATTGATCACCTTATTCAAATCATTGCATCCCTTTTTAGCAAAAGGTGCCACGGCATGTGTAATGCATGCTTTTTTGTCTTATTTGTGGATGTTAAAAGACCTTGACCATGACTGACTATACGACTTGACTTGATTGTGCATGACCATGTCTTGATCATGAGCGATGAAAGCTCTGGGTATTTAGTTGCATGCATGTCCCGAATGCACCCTTTGGTTGAATTGAAATCTATTTCCAATTAAATGCCTAAACAGATTTTTGAACTCCTCAAAAAGGCAACAGAAGTGTGCCCATTAGTCGTTCCCAGAAGCAATGCCAAGTATGAAAGCAATGAACCCTTATCATTAAAGCACATGTTCAATAATCAACTCATCTTATCTACCGACAAAATTCTTGGGGGCGGATCCAGCAATTGATTACGTTAAAGCCCCGTGCCGGTATACATCTACCTGTCTGGTATGTGCAGATTGCAGAAATGCACTTCTACTTACCACCAGCGTGGCTGTTCCAATCAGCTCGGCCAGGCTCTCTCGGATAATGGGGTGGCGTATCCGACACGCCCGCCGCACTCGGTCCATGGGAATTATCATCTCACCGGCAGGTCAGATCAAGTCGGATTTAAAATCTGATCGGTTCGGGCTGGGAATGGTCGTAAAGGGACTGAGAAGGTTAATTTAGATCATGGATCGGAAAAGGTCAGGACCAGTCGACCGGGTGCGTTCCGGTCAGGTCAGGTCGGGTCAGGTCAGACGTTGCGTCGGTCCGC
Source organism: Amphibalanus amphitrite (assembly GCF_019059575.1). Taxonomy (NCBI): domain Eukaryota; kingdom Metazoa; phylum Arthropoda; class Thecostraca; order Balanomorpha; family Balanidae; genus Amphibalanus; species Amphibalanus amphitrite. The sequence continues at coordinate 681,620 of NW_024881738.1, read as the reverse complement.
CTCTCTTCAGCGCCGCCCCACAGATATCTGGCGAGTCAGTGTCGGTGGTCACATCGGCCCTCGAAGTGACAGTGCTCATATCTGTTCGACGAGCAATTGAAGCCCTGATATCGCGCCTGAGAGCCCCCGCTGCCGCTGTAGTATAGCCATGTGGCCGAGATAGTGGGCCGGCACGGCGGGAGACAAATCCGCCGCTGTTTGTGCGTCTGTTGCATATTTGAGCTCAGGGTGAGAAGGGAAAAGATGTGCTTTCGTCATGTATACAGCGATTTCATGCTTACGTAACGCGATAGGCTAGTAGAAACTTAGAAAGGCTACTTTTTTCTTAAAACGGTTTGAATGTAGTCTGCCAATATACGTAGTTCTATGCATACCTACTTTTGTTTTTAATTCTCGATTTGAAACAAGCTTCAACAGACCAAATATATTAATGATGTGCTTCTTAAGCCGGTATCTTTATCCTGCGACGCATTATATGTTCTAGATTTCGAGATACGCAGAGTTCGAGATCATTAACTTAAATCCGTATGAGCATTGGGAAAAACACTAGATTACAATCACGTTGCTATAAAGTTTATTGTGATTTGCAGGATACGCTATAACAGTGATAGTGATAGCTTTATGATAGTGATAGCAGTGATAGCGTTGGCAAAGTTAGTAACTTCAGCTGCACCAATTAAGTTTTATTTCAAATCTTGTTTGATTGTGATGGCTTAAGCGGCAGTAAGACTCGCGATAAGACTGCACAAGATCATTCGCTGCACAAGACCATTCATCGTTACAATGGCACATGCGTCGTAAACTTGAACATAGATATGATCAATTCGTCTTTGTGCCCAATGTCTATGCGATGCATATAGTACGCAAGACAGTTTTTTTTTAGCAGCGCATCGCTCCCCTCAATATATGCATTTATTATGTAACTTTCATTAGTTGACATGTGTCACGAGATATAGATAAATCATAAGTGTCATGAGAAGCCCCTAGCTCAACTCATTTGCCAATCTCAACAGCGTGACATTTATGTTCATTTCTGTTTCGGAGAGGTTGCAGAATGCATATCCTGGAAGGTAAAGCAGCTGGTTGTAGCAGAAGACTGCCTGCTTAAACAGTCCTCATTCTAAAGAGGTAAGGCTGACATTTTAAAAGGGAATGTATCTTACAAAATACAGCTTGTTTCGGCGGCATTTTTTGGAGACATCAACGACCATAAATGGTGAGTGTGATCGTTATAGAATTCATGGCATGGGTTCATTTCGAACATATCAATGACATCAGTCCTGATTAGTTATCTATCAAACGCTGGCTGAGTTATTTTACGGTACGCCCTTTACAGCCAGATTACAAAAGGCGTTTCAAATTCCCAGCATGATCCCTCGTACTATATCTATCAGCGCTGCACTATTCCTGTGGGTTGATCGGTGTGTGTGTGAGCTCGACTCAAGAGGCGATCAAGAGGCAATATAGTAACAGAGATAAAGCCGAGCGAGGGAATCTGAAGTGGCCCCCGATACTCTCGACCACAGCCAATGGAGCGGTCCCAGATAATCGCTCTGATGCCCACCCGCCTCTAATGTGGAGATTAGGGGATCACGCGGTACGTGCGACTCAGATTCATAGGTACAGAGATTGGAACCACAGAAGATAGCTGATTTGCCCTACGTTTGATTGCTGGCGATTGATTTGAGAGTCGTATTTAACCCTCGCCCGCACATGCCATTTTCCCATCCTAGAACGCACATGGGGGGGGGGGGGGTTGCCACCCCCCTTGCGCCATTTCGTTCCTGTTGGAGATAGAGCTTAGCGGTAAAGACCAAAAAGATTCTTTGGGAAGAGACAAATCCAATGATACCCAGTTTTACCTTCTCAGGTCAGTCATTGACCTTCCAGGTCAGGTCAAACTAAAAAATGTTGCTGTTTTGGGTCACCGTTGGATATCAAGTGCGCTGCTTATCAAATACCGATGACGATGCTGTTTTTTGGTGCCAAGCCAGCTAGAACCTCTTTGTCACACTACCCGACCAGATTTTTGCTGCTGAGGTCATTTCAGGTCAAGTTAGGTCAAGGTCAATTATATGTGTTTGTATGTCTGTGTGTGTATGTGTGTATACTGATGTGTGCACCGATTGTTTTTGTGTCCATATTACATGAAATCATGATCTGAGAAGCTTTTACCAAAAATGCAGTCAAAAAACTTCACAAAAAGTAAATTCAGCTTGCCTAAAACGCAATTATCTTAGATGACCTAGGTTGACCTTGACCCTGACCTTGACCCCTGTACATCGTCGAACAACATGGTCCATGATAGGTGGAAGGTAAGACTGGCAAAAAAGGCCGAAATCAAGGTGTCAAAAGCTCACAAGGCCCATGGCAAACGCAAGATGTTGAGAATTGGCCATTTGGGTCATGACATGACCTGAAAAACAAGGTCATACCTCCGAAACCAAAAATCCCAGAAACTTGAAATTTTCAGTGGACATTAAAAAAGGATAGAGGAGCAGCTATACCACAAATCAGCCTTCTAGCTCTAAAACTGTTGAGTGCAGAGCAGAAAGACTGCCTGGGGGGGGTGGCAACCACCCCCCCCCCATGTGCGGGCGAGGGTTAATGAAGAGAATGTGATGTGATAGCGTTCAATACTGTTAAGTGTTACCCTCTGTCACTTGTTTTGTTCCGCATGCGCTCATGTATACAGATAGCCCTGTCACGCAGATAGGATAAACCATTCATAGTATTCGTACATATGCTAGCATTTTCCAATGTGCATTCTGCAGCATGTTGATGTAGCGCTAAAACCTGAAGACCGAGCCTTTTACTGGTGAAATGTGTTTATTTACATGAGTCACGGTCATCATGAGGTCACGGTCACAAGTAATGCCCATCCAATCACACGTGCTGCTTTCAGAGCCGTTTACCAAACGGGCTCGCTCTTTTAGGTGCTGTTTCGATAGCTACAGACAACTTTCAATAGCTTCTTCGGCATTTTGCAGCATCGCGTTTTCTGCAGCGTCTTGCTATCAGCTCTACAAGTACCTACATACACGGTAGATTTAATGCCCTCCTTACAGATGTTAACGCTCTCCGATGGTTGCGTGCTACCGTCGCCATCCCATTAGCGTTCCTCGCTCTCCTCGGCGGCCCTGAGCTGCTGCAGCAGCTGGTCGGGCTGCAGCCGGCAGCTGGGCAGCTGGCACGAGCTCCTGTCGCCCTCGGCGGCAGCGCGGAGGCCGCGGGCGGCAGCTGCCACGTACACCGCGTGGAAGGAGCCCGGCTGGTCACTGATACCGGCCGCCGCCTCGTCCCTGCCACACGAGGAAACGGCTCCGGTCAGAGGTGGCACGGTTATGGCGGTTCGTTGTTCCTGAGATATAGGGACAATCCAGTTACGCTGCTGACAGCTAAGGAGCGTGTGTCAATAAATACCCAGGTACAGGGACCCGCAGTTGCTTCTGTACACACTAGTATTTCAGCGTATTCTTTGCCTGTGACACCGTTGGAGGCGAATTGGGAAATGATTGTGTGCTTATTAAAACCACAATCTGAAGGGCTTTAAACTGATGTGCTGCTCTCCTAATTCAGTGAACTTTTTATGGCTATATCAGCAAAACATTGTTTTCAGCGCTTTTTCCTGCCCCATTCCTTCTGAAACCTGGAACCGCTTATTCCATTTACTCCTGCCATCTGACGATGGTCGTGCTGACTACTAGTTCCGGCGCTAGTTACTGCTCCAGTTTTGCACCCGGCACAAACTCAGGCGGCCTCGGGCCGTGGCTCGACGGAGGGTCGGACCGAGCCGACTGCCTGGGGCGCGGTTAGATCGGACGCCCTGCTGGGGAAGGGGACGGGAGTGAGGGGGAGGGGAGGAGGTGGTCACGTGGTCCGTCCAAGCTCGCAGACGGCCTGTCGTGCGCCCAGCCATGTTCCGTGATCCAAAATGGCACGAGAGCTGTGGAATGCCTGGAGGAGACGCTTCGAAAGCGAACTTCAGCAGCACTAATTTACCATATTCTGTGGAGATAAATGAATATTATCTTAATGCAGAAAAAATTATATGCCTAAGCTGTATAAGCTGTATCTTTTTAAAAGTTGTAAATAGGATTATTTTTAGGGACTTATAGGTTTCGTATACACAGTGAATTGTGTTACATTAAGCCGTTTCGCTGTTATGGTTACTAACTGAAGAGTTATCCTTTTTTCTCACAGGGAATGACAATACAATAACGATACGAATAAAACAGTCGTTTCGCACAAAAAAGTGCCTCCGTCAGTGGCAAGAAATAAGTAATGAGGCATACATGTTTTCTTTCGATAAAATCGCTGAAGTAGTTATTTTTTTAAGATATATTTTCAGCAGTTTTTAAGCACATCATGGAAGCTTATAAACATTTGTGTATTTTATCGGCAACCCGGCTGGCCACACCGAGACGGTGCCGCATATAGTTCTCATCGATGTTGAACCTATACACTTATTTTTCTCCACTGACGAAGGCACGTTGTTGTCCGAAACGTTTGGTTTTATTCGCATTGTTTTTATATTGTCATTGTCCGTGAGAAAAACATACCCATATGGACTGGTCTCAGTTCATGTAGAAATTGTTGCATATTAATAACAGGTAAAATGAATATTAGCCCTCACCACACATATAAGTAGAGGTAAGTAGACCGCGCCCCCTGTTTTTCACCAATAAATCGCGGCAAAGCGAAGGATTGCGACGATTCTTTGGTGCCCTGGAGTTAATCAATTTTACAACTTCCCGGAAAATTAAATAGCCCTGATAATTTTGGCATCTTGTCTGAGAATTTTAAATCCCTGAACCAAATTACCTTTAACCTGTGATTATTTTTCTCAAGATCATGTCAGGCCAGAATAGCAATTGAAAGTCAGCGCACATCTGTGTGTTTCTATAGTCGTTTCGTGATAAGCAACGTGACAACATGTGAAATATACTATCTAATGTTTGTATCATTGATTGTTGTGGGTGCCAAGGTCACGTGAAACTCAAGTTAAGGTCATTTACTTGAAATGATCTCGGTTAACTTCCTTAAATTTTCACCTTTTTACTGTGGTTTTTAGGAAGTGTTGTTTGAAATTTAGCACTCATTTTAGCATTTGAAAACTAGGCATACTTAGGTATCAGTTATAGTGCCTATGCAATATGTTGCAAGGCTGTAAGTGCTGGTTAACATTCTATGGATAGCCGGCAGAACGCCTAATGGGTGGTCTGGCGTGACCCGTCCTACCCCAAATGCTTTGATACATCATATTTGATCAAAGCAAGTGCAAATTCGGAGTCAGAAGCAAGCCAAGTCCCAGCAAACTTCACTTGTAGAAATTCTAGCAGGACCCAATTTTCCGTGCTTTTGGGTTATTAACCTGATCTGGGAGGTCAACTAGTGACCTAAGATCTCAGCATTGACCAGGACATAAAAATAATTGGCTTTCTCTCGTCAGCGATGACCAGGGCCCTCAAATCATCCGATTTCTCTCGCCACAAGTAGCTCGCTCTTTTTTATTTTTCAGCGAAGCTCTGGCTATTCATAAATGGCTGAGGGTTTCTACGCCCCTCTGCTACATATAAGACGCTGAAAAGAAATGCCTAAGTGGGTGAGGGTTAAATATCGATTGGTTTTTAAGTGCCGAAGCCCGAAACACTTTAATTTACTTCGATAGCAGTTTTTAAGACCAACGAGCTCGAATACTACTTCTTGAACAATGTAAGCACCACATCAAATGAATCGTAAGAGAAGCGGCTCAAGATTAAGGAGCTATGAGACACTTAATAAAAAACGGCATAGATTAGAAACTGCACCTAACTTGCACTGGTTTTTAAACCTTTTCGTTGCAGACTGGTAGATTAAATTTTAGGATTGATTTCAGCTGATGCTCAAATGGAGCTATTCATTCGTTCATTCATGCGACCATCCAATTCCATTCATAAAAGAAGCCAGTGACAAAATTGTTCATTTTAGATAAGTGTGAAATACAAACTCAATAAAAGTTTAACGATACGGCAAATTTGACAGCTTTTATAATGAACAGACAAACAACTTTAACAAATCAAAGTTGAGAGCCCCAGATAGGGGAGAGTGAGGTAAGATGAGCCAAGGGGCAAGTTTAGCCACCCCATGTTTCTCAGCTCCTATATGGCGCTAATTGACTTGAGCTTCCATGTGCCGTTCGCTTACGATGCTGCAGTCTTTCACGTGAGACGGCAACGTTCTCACGCTCAGCACCCGGTAACATGTGGTATCGCCCCTGATAACTAAGACATGTTTTGCCTGTAAAATGAGATGGTTGTTATCTGCGGTGCATGGTTATTTTCCTTAGCGGGTGTCATTAATCGAAAATGGCCACGGGTGGGGCAAGATGAGTCATTTTCACCTGGGGGAAGATGAGCCGGATAAGCCATTGTTGTCTCCGCTGTCGAAAACCAAACTGAGCTGCGCTTGTTTCTGCTGAATAAAAATGGTAGGTAGCAAATTGTTTTTCTTTGTTGATCTTTGTTGATCTTTGTTGACACAAGTTGTAAGTGATTTGCAGATTATCTGAAGGATAAAATGATTTCTTCCGTGATAGAAAATTTACGAGCTATTGGAAGGCTTAAAATAGTCACTTTTTGATGGAGGAAAAAACTTTGCCATAAGTATCTATGCCATGGAGTAAATAAAAGAGCTCACTCTTCGCCGCGCCCGGGAAATGAAAAGGTTCGCTTTTTCTATCCATGCTCAACTTTCCCCACGACGTGTCTCAGCTTACCCCGCCCATGGGGTAAGATGAGCAACGTGCAAGATGATTTTTGATGTAGCCTTTTCAGTACAAAAATAAGCGGTATGAAACATTTCTGGCCACCATTACATGCGCAAATCACCACTCTATCCGTCCAACCCGTATAAACGCAGAAAAATGATCAGTAAGTTAGCCTGTAGCTTACGAAAAACAAAAAGCGGCTTACCTCAACTTACCTCATTCTCCCCTACGTCACACAATTGAGGGCATTTTTTAGGCCATCACAGTATTTGTCAACAATTGTTGTTTGGGGGACTGGGGAGGGTGGTTACTGGCTCATAATCTGTCCTCCCCCCCCCCAAAAAAAAAAGAAAGAAAACGAAACCGATCATCCGCGAAAAGAACTATTGAGCTCGAACCAAGATGACGAATCGATTTATAGGTATGCAGGATGACTAACGATTCCACTTTTTGACTTCTTGTGTCAAATAAATTCCATCATCTGGATAGCACGTCAACATTCTATTTGACATTTTGCAAAAAACGTATACTATTTGGCGCGACTAGCCTCATAAATGTTCTGAAACTAAAACCGTTTCTTCGCAATTAACTTGAACCACGTCATCCCAGCTTATGCACGACAAAAATAAAATAATGCTTCAGGATCAATGGCCTGAATTCCAATGCTTAAAGTTTACTCAAAACCGGTGTGGCTGAGGCACTCTTCGCTACATCTCGTGACGGCCACCATTGTGTTGCATTTTTCGGTAAGCTATAAGTTAATAAGGAAAGGATTGGTGAGTGGGTTGAAAACAGCCCTCACCCTCCACCTCCCCCCTCTTTCTTCTGGAAACATAAGTAACCGAAAGATCTGGCGATGGTTTATCCACCTCCTCTGCCGCCGCGATGCGAGGCCTCGATTCGTTCGGTATGTGGCTTCCTGAGCGGTCCTCCCCGGAGGCAAAGTGAAAGGTCATGGCCTGTATCAGAAATTTATACGTTGCTAAATATGTTTTATCGTTCTTCCAAGGCCTTGGACACCGTTTTATTATATCGGATAAGCATTGCAATTTCTTGTCAATCAATACATCTAAAGAAAACTTGATCATAATCTTATACTGCGGCAATTGTAGTTCTGCTTACGGCTGCCTCTTTATGATACGGGCCACCACCACCTCCACTGCGCTGGAGCTCTGGCGTTCTACCCCTCCCCGCTACGGACCGGCCCTCGGGCTAGGTGTGTTAGTACTGAGCGCAAACCTGTAGTAGTCACGTGACTTTCATTCACGTAGCGGGAACGGAAGCTATAGGCGATACCAAGGACGGGATCTGGGGAGGCAACCGGCGCGGAAAAATAGCACGATTGTAGTTTTGGAAGAATATCTGTTGCGGTAAGAGGAATTATACAAAACATACGTCCTAGGAGCAAACATGTGTTATTCCTCCATACTTTGCACTACATTTCCTTTCTCCAATGGCCAGCACTTAGCAAATAATAGCGCAATTCTAAATTGGTAATATATGTGTACAGTAGCAACTGCGGGTCCCTGTACAGATTCGAAAGTAGGTATGCTAAACGAGCTGCAGAAGAGAACGCACCTCATTTTGCTGAGCAATTCCGAAACAGCAACGCTTGATTAAAAAGTGCTCTCATTATAAACTTTCCCTTTCTTTTTCACCCAACCCTCTCTCCCTCTCTCTCTCTCCTTCTCTGTCTTTCCCCCTCTCCCTCTCCCCTTCGAACTCAGCAAGCCGCTGTACCATGTCATACTCACTCAAACAGCAGCACCATATCCTGCTCCTCATCCGCCCTCTGTTGCTCGGGCCGGGCCGTGATGTCGCACAGCCACTGCTCCATGCAGCGGTCAGAGTCGGCAGCCTGCACCGCCTCCAGCACGGTCTCCTCGGCCAGTCCCAGGTTGGCGTCATCGAACGAGACGTCCCTCCTGGGCGGGGAAAGGGGAGGTGTTAGATACCGCTCCAAGTCGACGGGAGGAGGGCGGGGTGAATGTTATGCATACATAAAAAAACATGTTTAAATTAGATTGAGAAGCAATATATAAACAAATATCCGGTCGATGTTTGCTTTCCTATCTTCCCTTCCTCGTGTTCGTGCTTCCACTCTCCATGCTCGTTTCTACTCTTTCATAAACCCATCTCTGCCTTTCCCCAATCTCTTTCATAACTTCGCCACTCCTGTCTCTCCTTTCCAGCCCGATCTCTCCTTTACCCAAGCTTTTCTCTCCCCTCCCCACCCTCGGCCCTCCTCTTCCCACCCCCGTTGCTCACTTTCCGCGAGCCAGCGCCACTCCCACGGCGGTGCCGGCCCCGAACAGCAGCCCAGCTGTGGCCAGCCGGCGCAGGGCGCGGCCGGGGTTCCTGCCGCGGTTTGACCGGCCCCGGTAGTGGCGTCGCTGACCCTCGGCCGGCAGCAGCAGCAGCAGGCAGCACAGCAGCGTCAGGGTACCCGTCACCTTCATACTGCCGGCACAGCAATGGGTTGCTAGAGCCGCAAGATGTGGTTGGAGGGTGCCAAGAAAGGAATAGCGTGGTGTTGTATCGTCCTTGATAAGATGTTGATACCGTCCAATTAAGCGTCATTTCCCTTCTTCCTAATGCCTGACCTAAGCTGGCTCCAAAAGTCCAGCCGACCCAGCCCGCGTGCCGGATAACATTGATATTTTTTTTAGAAAGACTAAGATAAAAAATGACTTCGGACATACACTTCTTTGTATCAGTAGTCTATATGCCTCGGATGAAAATTAAAAATAGCCTGATGAAACATCTTACTGAAATTGTCAACCACGGCAGGAATAAATGTAGGTATATCTCTCTTATCGTGTTATCCGTAATTAAGCTGAACATTGCGTTCAAACGTTATGTTTAAACGTTACTAATCAATATTGGTCCTGGCGATGAAAAGTTCCTCTTGTATCTCTCTTTCGCAACAAGGAGTCAACAGATGTTTGCTGGGGGCTCCTGATTAAAATCTCACCTGGCGTATCCTTGGCTGGTGTCGTCCCGACAAAACTCCTTGGAATGCTGGGGCGTGCCTGTGACCAGTCGGTTTTATAGTCGCGTCCAAAACTGGCTCTGGAAGGCCGGCGGCCAGAGCGTGTGTTTGTCTGTGTGAGAGTGTGTGTGTGCGTCTTCTCGTCTGTGTTTTCCCGGGATTCTCCGGTCACCTTGGCAGTTTTCGGCTGTCGTTAGCGCCGTGCCCGAGGACATGATCACGTGACATCCTCTAAGCCTTATGTAACGTGTCACGTGACAAATGGGTTGTTTAGTGAGGTGCGGCCGACGGTGGTGCCTCGGGGCACCGTTACGAAGCGGAGAATAGGCGCATTCCCGGCGATTGGCGAGGTGCGCGTCCTCTGCCCGGATGGGATAGGTCACGATGAGTCCTCCATTTCTTCACGCGGTTCTGCGTTACATAAGTCGATAAAAGTGTGTCGTGCAATTTCACAGATGACTGCTGCTATTTTTGTGCCTCCTATAACTCATTGAGACCGCGACGCACGGCCCACGATGTTCTTTGACCGTGGTTTGTCGCCTTTAAGTCGGGTAACCAGGATAGACCTTCGGAATTTCTCAGCTTACCGAAAACAATATCGAAATGTACGGCTCTCGCGGGTTTAAGCGGTAGGTTTTGCCTTTTTACATTTCCGGCTATATCTCAGACACTAATCGATACCTATGCGCTGAAGCCATTTTAGAAGATCATAGCAGGCGTGTGTACGAATAAATCGATCGCATCTCCAACCGTTAAAAGCTTTAGACGAAGAAGATATAGCCGGAAATTTACTAAATTTCATAGGGGCAAAACCTACCGCTAAAACGCGCGAGACCTGTAGGCTGTACGTACTTACATACATACCTCTGTCCTCTGACAAGCTTTGGGATAACTTACAAACGGCGTTTGACACTTCTCGACTCCCGCTTCACTGCTTATTTTCCGGTTCGGGCTGCTCACCATAAATAATTTCACGGGACAATATCGCCAAAGCATTTAACTATGTAGGTGCCATCACTTTCCCAATTTCGAACGGAAACAAAGGGCTCCTTGTCAAAACGGCTCTCGGTCGCATTCCGGATGACCGTTGACCTTGGCTTTCATAGCTATACCTCATGAATAATTGTTCCACACGTTCCACACACCTTTTGGAGGAATGGTTCACACACCCACAAATGCCGAAGGAGTCGCTGACCCTACCCAAACCAAGAATTCAGCGTGGATAAGCAAACATCGTGTTTGAACGGTCGCTGGTAATATAAAGTTACCGATAGGTTGTTATTTTAAACGGTGCGATGGAATAATCCCTAGACGGCTCAATTTGCGAGGCTGTTTGCATCGATCATTTATATCGTAATATCGTTCGTTGTGGTTCAGCATGAGAGCTGAAATTTGGTATACCTGCAGCCTTTCTTCCGATGCCGATCTCTTGGCATCAACCGATCTTCAGGCCGGTCAGGTCACTGACCTACGACGTTATGCACGGGCCTCTGCCCTCTATATGTTTAAAAAAATCGGTATCGGAACTTCTTAGCGCTCTCAGTACCAGCGCGGAACCTATATCACAAGAGAATATACACTTACACTTATAAACACTAAAAAATGAGAGGAACTCCAAAGTCCTTAGGCATAATTTGTACCCGTGTCCCGTTTTTCGTAAGGGATGATTACCTGAGGTATAATCGGTCAAGTGACCTCTTCGTTGTAAATCAATACCTAAGGGCAGGCAAATATGCAAGCGGCTCTTATATAGTCGAAAATGCTCTTATGCTACTCCCAGCGTATGGAGATCGTGTTCATGATTGCAATTTGCATACTATCTATGCATGGTCCGATGCTTAGCTGTTGCATTTCAATTCCGCGTAACGCCAGTCGAGGTCGAGTTTTTTAGTCAATAAATCCCGATAGAACTGAATTAGCGAGTCAGCAAAGGCGCTAAAGAACTCAGATTGAGGTGCCAAACCGAATGACATGGATCATCCCTTTCCTTGGCCAAGTTTTTGACCCGACCGTCCTTGACAAGGCATTGCCCTGTCAATGCCTGACATGGCATTACTTTATGTTGATGTTTCCTAAGCCAGGAGCCTATTCCACTCAGTTCAGCATGCTGGAAAAATTGTTGCACCGACAGTAGGGGAGAGCGGGGAGAGTTGTATCATGTCCAAGTTGTATCAGGGCGAATTGTGCCAAACTTATCCAATGGATGGCGCTCGCGACACGACCAGCCGACGAGGTTTTCCGGGCGCCATCTTTCCCTGTTCTGTCTTGTGGCTGAGTGGACGCGTCTCGAGGTGAGAGCCGATTTTATGTTTTTTTTAATGTCATTCTAAAAAAATAAGTTGCAAGAAAATGTGTGTTTTGGGCATTTAGATGTGCACGAATTTGAAAGATCTCCGTAGCGGTGGTGAGGGTAGGTTCTAAGGCTGCGTGAGTGAAAACGGATTTCTCCAGCTGTCCGCTGTTTTTTTTAGCACGAGGATGTTTTTCCAAGATGGCGGCTAGGTACATGTTGTATCAGAGCCGGGTGGGGTATGTTGTAACATGTATGTATGTATGTATGTATGTATGTATGTATGTATGGGTATGTTGCTTTTGATCGCGAAAGCTAAGCCCTGGCTCGCGTTTGTAGGTAGCTAGTCAATGCTCGTTCCATTTCGGCACAATGTGTTGGCTTCTTTGCTCTTAACGGGCCACTTTTGCGTCTAGTCTGTTGATGTTTCGTTCGGATTGCATTGACCTAAGTTTGGTCTAATAAAGTGTAGCCTTTGAGCATACCTATGCATTGTATTAACCCCATTTAATGTTGCTGTTATGTTCAAAACCAGTAGCAAGCACACTCCCTGAAACGTGAAATAGTGATACAAATTACCCCACCATGTGATACAACTCACCCAAGCCATGGGGCAAGTTGTATCAAAAACATTGTTCTATTCGGCAGACCGTAGAAGAAAAACTGGTAGAGGTAGCGGAAAAGTTACTTTGCACAAAAAAGCAGAAGAATCAAGGAAGGGGACAGTATGGAAATAATGAGTTTATCACGGATAGTTACGAGTTTATGGGTCTCGGAGTAAAAACTGATACAACCCACCCCACTCTCCCCTATTTGGAGAAGTTATTGGCCGAAAATTAGATCCGACCTTTGTGACCTGGCCTCAGAGGTCATCAGTTGACCTGAGGCCAATATTGGACATCCGCGGTAACTCGAAACGAGACACGCGCTCCTTTTGCGAAGCTTTAACTCAATTACGGGCGAGTGACGAGGGCTGTCGTAACTCCTCTCCCATACCCCCATCCGGGTCGAACCCTCCTTTCCCTCAGCCGAATCGACCAGCGTATGCAGAAAACCGATGCGTCAAGTCTAATATAATTCAACCAAATCTGGACGATTTGATGTAGCGGTGTAGCACTCCACCAGCCACTACCATCACGACCCATGGGCCAAGAGGTCAGCCACACAGGGCAGTTAACGTCAGTCTTTTACAGTCCGCGATGGGCTGCAGTCGGTCAGCTAAGCACAGCACGAGGCGAGCTCAGAGGCTAACATGCGGTAGGTGGCGCTAGCTGTGGACGAACAGATGACGCTAGCGGTACGAGACCAGCAGTTGGGCCAAGGTCGTAAGACCACGTAACGGACACAAAGCCGAAGCCTTTGCAGCGGGTTTTGCATGAGGAGGATCCGGTCGGAAAAAGGGGAGGGGACAGCTGCCACAGGCAGGCCATCGACCTGCGATGGTCAGGCGTCTATTCTTTTTTAACATCTACCTACTCCATAAAAATAATACCTAAAATCGGGTTGATTTCGACTCCCATTGCAATTGCCCATGTGGGGGGGGGGGGGGGAGGGACGAGGCCAGTGCCAGTGGGCGCTATGGCATTGGTCGTGAATTCCAGCAGGCTGCCGGGGACTTCCCGCACATATCCACACCGACTGCGCGGTCGCCAGCGGAATAGTCGCGAGAGGTGGGGTCGAGATCTGCGCAGCACACGACGGACGGTGCTGTTGTGAAGCAGCGAGGACGTGACGGTTGACATAGTTTCATGTGTAACCAGTCTACGTCAGTGGATACCGTGACGTTTGTCGCAGTGAATCAGGCTGGTGGAGGTTTCAACCGGCCGCCGCCATCGCGCCGCCGCGGCTGGTCAGACGGCACTGTGCACTGTGCAGCCGCCGGCCCGATTAGGTGACTGAGCAGTGAACACATAGAGCCTTGGACTGAACGAAATTTCGGCTCCGCCGCGACTGCTACTGTTGAAGTGGAGCAAAAACTCACTTCGGCTTTCAGCGAGGCGTAGCCAGTGGTCTGCCGTTGAGGAGGCAGTGAGCGGTGAGGCAGTGCTGCTGCTGCTCGCCAGACCGACAGCGACCGCCGGACTCTGCCCGTACCCGTCTTCTCGAATCGATCCCAGCGCCATGGATGCCGCCACCAGACACCAGAGAGATACGGCCTGCCAGCTTTACAGACTTCTTGCCGAGGCGGCCGGCGGAGAAAACGTGCTCCTGTCGCCGTTCAGCATCTGCACGGCGCTGGCCATGGCCTTCGGCGGCGCCGCAGGAGACACGGAGCTACAGCTACGGCAGGCGCTAAAGCTTCTTCCCAAGGACGCTACGGCGCTCCACAACGGCTACGGCAAGGTGCTAGCCAAGCTGAGCGACCCGCCGAACGTCACACTCACCACCGCTAACAAGATGTACGTCCAGAACTCCTACAGCATTTTGGACAGCTTCCTCGAGCTCATGAAGAACAAGTACCAAAGTGATCTGAAGAGCGTGGATTTCGAAGATGCAGTAAGCACGAGCAAGCTGATCAATGATGACGTGGAGTCCATGACAAAAGGAAAAATCAAGGACTTGATGGATCCAAGTGCTTTTAACGGACAAGTCCGCCTGGTTTTGGTGAATGCGATCTATTTCAATGGCTCCTGGAAGGAAAAGTTTTACAAAGAGGCGACACGGATGGAGGATTTCTTCGTCACTCCTGAGGTTGCTGTCAAAACGAGCATGATGCACATGGAAGGCACTCAGTTCAGGTGCCGCCCTTCATGCGCGGGGCTGGGATGTAAAGCTCTCGAGCTTCCGTACGAAGGCAAGCGGTTCAGCATGCTACTGCTGCTGCCGGACGAGAAAGATGGACTTGCTGCGCTGGAGGAGAAGCTTGCTGGCATTCCAGTCCAGTCGATCGTGAAACGTCTCGGCAATCGGAAAACCAGCATCAGCATCCCAAAGTTCAAACTGGAGACGTTTTATAACCTCGAGGGCCATCTGCAGAAGCTAGGCGTCACTGACTTGTTTGACGCCCGGTCGGCGGACCTGTCCAAGATATCGGGCAGCAGGGACCTGTTTGTCTCTCAGGTGGTTCACAAGGCGTTCATTGAGGTGAACGAGGAGGGCACTGAGGCAGCCGCCGCCACTGGACCGATCGCAGTGCTGGCCTGCCGAGGGCCAGAGCCGTTCAGGTTCTTCGCTCACCATCCTTTCTTCTTCGCCGTTGTTGACAACAAGCTCGGCCTGGTTCTGTTCTCGGGCCGCTACGTCAAACCCGAGTAAGTCAGCGCAGCTGATTGTGGCTAGTAGAGTGGTAGAGTCTGGCGTTCGTCCGTCAGCGTTACCTAACGGCAGAAAATGACTGAGGCAATGTGTCATCGTGATGCGGTGAAGAGTGCCATCGGTCGCCTGAAGTGTTGCCATCTAGTGGCAACTCGGACCAGCTGCGATCACAGGCTCTGTAACATTGGTTGTTTGCCTGAGATCGATTCCTCCACACGCACCTGCCTCTAGAAAACACCCGTAGACACCCTATGACTGGTCTACGGCAACCAGAGTCTTTGTTTGATATGTCCCAGTTTTAAACTATGCACTACGACAAATACATAATAAAATGTCGCACCTATTTCCTGAAGTGTCTGATTAATCTAACTCCAAAACAGCCGAGCTCAGCCATCACATGCCGGCACTGCAAGCAGTTCATGCCTTGTATTCCGAAGTATGTACAATTAACTGTTTCGCTTGATCACGTGATTGTATAACAAAATTGCGGTCAGTGTTGGCCGGTCCCTCGGGTCTTCGGCGGGCGAAGACGGGGCGGGATCAGTGACGGTCGACACACGGTAAAACGCGCCGGTACACCTCACAATAAAACCCGTCAGCGGCGGGCGCCCAGATAAAACAACACACACGGCGGCGCGGCGCGGCGTGGCAGAGACCTCTAGGAACTGAAACATGAGTAGCTAGCCGTCGCCGCTGGCTCACTCTCCAGTTCCGGCACCGCCCGCCTTCGGGTCATCCCTGCAGCTGCCGGCCGGCGGCCGCGGCGCCGCCGGCCAGACGGGCAGTGACAATCAGCGAGACACTTGTATCACAACTATCGGGCAACTCGCGGCGGCGGCGGCGGCGGGCGCAGGCTGGGCGGCGGCGCCTCCGCCCACTCCCCCCGGGGTGATGATGAGATCGAGGCAGGTGTGTACAGTATGGACATGGTGCGAGCGGCCGGCGGGGGCGGAGCGGCCGGCGGCGGGCCATCGGAGGCGCCGCACGCCGGCGCTCACTATCAGTGGCTGGCCAGCGGGCTGGGCTGGACGCACACTCCCAGCATGGGGCTGCCGTCGGAGGAGGGCTCGGCGCCGCTGACTGCCGGCGCCGCCAGGCTCCCAGAGCCCAGCAGGAAGCCGGTGTTGACGTACTGGGCGGTGGCGGAGGAGGGCGGCGGCGCCTGGTGCGGCGGCAGCGGCCCGTGGCCCGGCAGCAGCTGGTGCGACTGGTAGCCCGACAGCTGCATGTTGAGCGGCGCGCCGTCGGCCGGCGGTGGCGCCGTGTTCACGTACAGCGGGTCCGGCGAGCGGCACACGGACAGCGGCGCCGGCTCCAGCGCGCGCAGCCGGTGCGCCGGGTGCTGGTGCGCATGATGGCCGTGGTGCGCGCGGTAGGCGGCCGGCGGCGGTGGCGGCGCGGCGGTCGGCAGCCGCCCGAAGCCGGCCAGCAGCGGGTCCGGCTCGGCGGCCGGCCAGGCGGGCGGCGCACCGGAGGCCACCCCGGGCCGGTACACCAGCGGCGACTCGCACTCCATCCCGGAGACAGGCGGCCCGGCGAACCCGGCCTGCAGCAGCGCCGCGTGGGGGTGCTGGTGGCCGCCTCCGTGGTCACCGCGAAGCCGGGAGCTCGGGTAGCCTGCGGCAGATGTAGAAAGAAGGGCTGTCAGTAAGGCACCGTCATTCCAATGAACACAGCTATTCTACGACTAAAGGTGGCCGTCCACTGGTTAGGCGGGCATCTTTACGCGATGAATTTAACATTGGAGTCTATGGGCTGCGCGCCGACTGCGGTTCAGCGCCAAACGCGTGATGAAGCGCAGTCAGCTGATTATTCGTCGGCTGGTCGGCGCCGAATTACGCGCTGACGAGTTGAAATAATTGAAGTTTTCAGCGCGCGCTAGGCTCTGAACGATTGCGCGCTGAATACGCGCCTAACCAGTGAACGGCCACCTTAATACAGAACATACAGAGCTGAACTGCATAACCTGTGAAATTGTACGCGTTAGATCCACCCCTATATTTCAATCTCAAGGTAGTCAACAGATCACAATTCCGAGCAATAAAAGCCAGAAAAAAATCGAAAAATACCGCCGATTCTTTACTCTCAGAGTTCCTACAAAATCCATTAGCGAATGAGACTGCCGGCCGCAGTCTGACGCCTGTCAGTGTTTTGACCGACATTCGGCGATTATTTGGATGAGAGTGGGCTGGAGCGCGCCAGTAATCCATTAGACGGCTTCTTCGAGGCCAAAATAAACCGAAATAAAACCCGGCTGTAGCATTATACATTATCCGATATTGCGGCTCATATTATAAGCAAGCAAGAGCAAAGCACGGTATAAGTGGCGCAACAGCTACTGTTCCGCGAAAAGACCAAAACATTCTTCCTCTTCTCGAAGCAACATCTACCGTCTGCAGTTGTAATGAATAGCAGTTTGTTCCGAATGCTGGAAACCTAGCCTAGTAATATTTCTGGGAACTAGGTCAAGTGCACTACATTAATTTAGCAATAACCTTCCTCATAAGACACTGTAGCCATGGCGGCCCGTCCACCTAAGGTCTCTCCTCGGATACATTTCAGGTGACCCACCTGAGACGACGGCCGCTGAGGCGCGGGTCGGTCCTGCAGCGGTGCCATTCTCCAGAGCCGGACTGGTGCCACACGAGCCGCCCGGGTTGGACGCGCCGCCCACCGTGTTCGTACTACCGTCACTCGTCCTCTTGAAGAAGTTATGCTGCTGCGCGTAGTACGGCGTGATGCGCGTCTTCGGGTCGTAGTCCAGCATCTTAAGGATGAGGTCCTTGAACTTGAGGTAGTCGGCGGCGCCGTGGCCGACCTCTCCCAGTCGGCGCTCGCCCGGCCCGCCGGTCTCCACGCCCAGGATGTCGTGCAGTTTGCGGGTGCCCGGCGCACGGTAGTTGCCCGAGCCTGTCTTCTTCAGCACGTAACTGCCGTCGGGCAGCTTGTCGAAGTACTTGCGCGCCTTGGGTGCCATGTCCAGCATGGCCTTGGGCGGCATCCCCAGCACCTCGACAATCTTGTTCATCTGGTCCACCTGGCAGAAGGAAGGGAGGAGCGGTCAGTTAAAACGGTGGGTATTAGCTATCAGTAACGCAACACACCCGCACACTTGCAGACTAATGCAGGTCGTGAGAGCACGCCATATGGTTACCAGTCTTTATTCCCGAACGGCCAGGCCCATGAATGGTCCTATATAATACTGAACGAGGCCGGTGTAAATAAATTTTCAAGACCGAGGTCCTTACTGGATTTTTTGAACGAGGCCGAAGGCCGAGTTCAAAAATCAGTAAGGACTGAGGTCTTGAAAATTTATCACCGGCCGAGTTTGGTATGTATTTTACTGTATGCCAACGATGCCAACGATAAATTTATTTTCTGGACCGAAGCTCTTAGCCGACTTAGGAACGAGAACATCCCAAAATGTTGGCTTAAGTGCATTCTGGTAATGCATTTTTGACCGTGGTCAATTTGCTTACACCAGTTATTACCACACCCCTCTGGCTAATGTATTTGAATAGACCAGGCATACAGTAAAGGGATAAAATAGCCTATAGTGAATTCACGATGAACACACTTCCAAACATAACATATTTCAACATTAACTTCGATAACTAGCCCACAATGTTGTCTAAATTGACGCGTTTGACGTTACGTCACCTGTAAACTTGTTCAAACACCAGCGATGCCCATTTCTACAACCACCCGTCCTCACCTCGTTGGTCCCGCTGAAGAGCGACTCGCCGGTGTGCATCTCGACCAGGATACAGCCCAGCGACCACATGTCGATGGCCAGGTCGTACGGGATGCCGAGCAGGACCTCTGGAGACCGGTAGAACCGCGACTGGATGTACTGGTACATCTGGAAAACAGCAGGGATTTATCAGTACAGGTAGATCCGTGACTGAATGTACTAGTTAGTACAGCTGGAAAACAGCAGCAGATTTATTAGTACAGGTAGAACCGTGACTGGATGTACTGGTACATCTGGAAAACATCAAAGGAGTGGTCAGTATCGCGACTGGATGTACTGGTACATCTGGGGAACAACAGGGGAGCGGTCAGTACCGGTAGAACCAAGACTGGATGTACTGGTACATCTGGAAAACAACAGGGAGCGGTCAGTATCGCGACTGGATGCACTGGTACATCTGGGGAACAACAGGGGAGCGGTCAGTACAGGTGGAAAGAGATTGGATGTGCAGGCAAATCTTTAACAGTGAATGAGAGCTGCTGTCAATATATAAGACTGGATGCACAGCTGCTAAGTCTGGGGAAGAGCAAGGGTGCAGTCAGTACAAGAGAGCCGGGACTAGATAGATATAAAAGCTAAGGAGCTGACGCACAATATCAGCTACCAGTGCAATATGTTTACGCCGTAAGGTTCTACCCAAGCGGAGACGTCATCACACTATAAGAGTCCAATGCGTCACAGACGAGCAGGCACACTGAGCTAAATGCGGCCACCGAAAGATTGCGATCAATCGTATAAATAATTCCGTGAGCGCTGCATGCGACACAACACAGGGACCAGAAAAGACCGCATATCAAAGATTCAGGTCGACTGAATATGGACTGACGTGCATAGTTATGAACAGATATTTGTCATTATTGATCGGGTACGAAAATACACTCAGATGATAGCGCGCAAGGGTACTGAAAGTCAACCATAATCAACACGACTAAAATGGCCTAAGTTGCACCGAGGTAGACTGCTAAATAAAGCTGATGACGTCAATTAAAACATTCAGAGAGAATGTTTTGAGCAATACCTGCCAGTAATTCAATATCATTAATTCATCGATAAAAACAGCGCTTACTACATTACACTAACAAGTAACAGCTATCTATAGCATCTACACAGGGCTTCCAGAGTGGATAGCTCAATCGCGTTTGCTCAACTAATGCGATTGGAGCTTCAAACTCTCTATGCACCACAGAAGACCTGGCCGCTGAGACTATCCTACAGCGTCCCAAGTCTCCCACCGCTTCACTCACCCGCTGGTTCAGCTGACACGAGCTCCCAAAGTCGACGATCTTGATAGCCGACCGTTTGGGATTGCAGAGCAGGATATTCTCCGGCTTTAAGTCGCAGTGGATGATGTTGAGCTCTGGTGTGCCTAGGAAGAGCAGCGCCCGGCAGAGCTGCTGCGCGAACTTGCGCGTAAGGTTGAGCGACACGCCTCGGAAGTTGGTGTTTCGCAGCAGGTCGTACAGGTTGTAGGACAGCAGCTCGAACACCAGGCAGAGGTGGCTGCGCCAGACGAAGTGACGCCGCAGTCGCACTGTGGGCGCGTAGGGAGACGTCAGTCGCACTGCAGACAAGACGCATGCGGGGGTGAGGAGCAGGGGTGGTATGAAGTCGCACTATGTGAGCATGACATGGGGAGGGGTCAGTTGTGCGGGAATTTGAGACAACTGCTCGGTTATCGTATCCTGTTTGAAACAAAAGTAAACAGTAGGAACTGCAACTCATAAACTGTTATCTTGCACAGTCTTCTGTTGCGTGTATTACCTAATAAAACAATTTAAACGAATCAGAGAAGACACATTGAATCTTAGTCTCAGTTCTCACTGTCCAGATCACCGAGCCACTCATCAACAAAAACATCAAACGGTTCTGCCGAGGTAACTGGCCCTTACGTCCTGTGAAGTACTGATTCTGCCTAAGCGACTAGCCCTTACCTATGTAGTACTGATTCTGCCTATGTGACTAACCCTTACCTACTGATTCTGCCTATGCGACTAGCCCTTACCTATGTAGTACTGATTCTCTGCATCTGCCCGGTTCATCATCTCCAGCAGCCGGACCTCGATCTGCGCCTGGTCCAGGAAACACTTTTTGTTCTTGATGATCTTGATGGCGACGTGACACTGCTCCTCGTGGTCGTAGGCTTTCACCACCTGGCGGCGGAAGGAGGGAAACGGTGAGAGAAAGACGGGCTTCACGCCTACACCTCTGTGATAGTAAGATATAGTTGGGGTTATCAGAGTGGGTTAGGGTCACATTACAGGTAAGGTGGGAGGGAATTGTGGGCAAAGCTCAGGGGACTCCGTAATCTGTGCTGCATGGGGTCGCTGGACTATGGACTGGGTGGGGTAAGGTGGGGAGGGTTTGGGGTTGAGGTACTCGTACCCTATATGGGGTTGAACTACACGTCGGTTGAACGACCATTGTATTGTTTCTGCTCGATTGAGTATTCACAAACACCGACAAACTTACTCTGAATCACTGAGACAAAAACAAAACAATGCATGTCCGGCCATGCAACAAGTCCCGTTAGGACTGGTAGTCAATTCAATGAATTCACAGACACCGTGATTCCTCGAATTTAGTGGCTTTTTTCAGTTCCCCGTCCTTTAACCTTGAATTTGACCTTGAAGGTCACGGTTCAGGGGTGAATGGGTTCGATTTTCGTGATCCTCATGGTCCAATTGACCTTGGACGAGGTTTTGGCTAAAATCGGTGCTCGTCGCTGGAAAAGTCGCTGGTGACGTAGCATTTTTAAAGTTCCCCGTCCTTTGACCTTGAATTTGACCTTGAAGTTTGACCTTGATGAAAATGGTTTTCGATGTGCGGCTAGAACTTTGCACGCGCTACATTTTGGCACTGACGGACGAAAACAATACACGGAACTACGCTTGGCGTCCATATCCTCCGGTCCCCATAATTAAAACAAAGGCACAATAACCTCGGGAAAAGGCCACTTCATCAAACACACATCCACCGAACAGTCCCTTTGTGACCATAAGTCACACTGCTTCAATCTTCCCATCTAAGAGCACGTTATGCCTCCATACCTGGCCGAAGGAACCTTTGCCGATGAGCGAGTCAATCTCGTAGCGGTCCTGGAACTTCTCGCCGTTTTTGATGACGTAGTCGTGGTTGTCGTCGTCGAAGCCGTCGTTGTAGATCTTGCGCTCCTTCTTGCCTTCCTCGCGCTGGTTCTGCTGGCGCCTCCTCTTGGCGTAGTAGACCTGACGGCAGTGCAGACAATGCATGACATTATAACATATGGGATTTTTATGGATGAAATACGATGAAGCATAACTGGCGACTCTTTTAGGACTACATAACATAACATAACATATATTTCCATGCAACAACAGGCCACATGGGCCCAACAAGGTTACATGCACATGTAAATCAATGCACATAAACTCACATGAATCAGACATATCTCACATACATCGATAAACAATCTCCTTTCACTACATTTCTGAAAGCTGAGGATATACCGATTGTAGCGAGCGGATAAAGCTTCTAGAATTAAATGACATCATCAAAGAACAAAGGCATTAGCTGTATACTGAAGATCAAGCGCACATGCAAACACATCACATAACCAAAGCGTCGTATAATTACATACAATCATCAGCGCCAAATGGCCGAGTTACCAGCACTATACGAATGAACGGACTGGACAGGATATCAAATGTCAAACCTCGTCCAGCAGACCCGAACGGATCAACTGTAATATTCTTTCCAGCTGACCACATAAACGATAGGTCAACTGTCATAATTCGCCCTGCAGACTGCATAAGCGATAGGTCAACTGTCATAGCTTGTCACTCAGACTGCAAAAAGCACAAGTCAACTGTCATATTCCACCCTGGGGACAGTGTAATCAGAGGGTCAACCAGCTGCCATATTTCGTCCGACAAACGCCAGCGGTTCAAGGTTATATCCTGCCCTGCAAACTGTGTATCGTGCAGCTAACAGTTCAACAGTCACATCCTGTCCTGGACTGTCACATCCCGTCCTCAGGCTGTCAAATCCCGTTCCGACTGTCATATCTCCTCCATCACACCACAAGCACACACAAAGGAGGTCACAAAGAGCGACCATCTGCACAGGTGAGCCGCTTGGACGAGCCGCCGCCTCACAAAGACCCGACCGGCGTGCAAAAAGGGGCGACCGGGCGGTAACAGAGAACCCGACCAAGGCCGGCCGTGAGCCGCCCTGCAGACACACGGCGCCGGCACTGCACGCACGCGATCCCGCCCTGTGCACCGTGAGCCCAGCGCCGAGCGATCGCCGTCCATTATGACAGGTCATTGGGTAACGGTGTCGGGATGGCGGATACACTCGATTCGTCTCCCCCGTGACATAAGTGATCAGGTGGGCGGGCTCAATTGAGGCCAGCGATGAGTCAACATCTCGTTGGTGATTCAGAGAATGATGAGGTTTAGTCACCTTAGCGACGCCCTCCTGGCATCTAAACGAAAAACATTGAGCCCTATGTCATTAGAGCCACCCATCCCACTTCCAGTCCAGGCGCCACAGCTTCCCAGCAGATCGCTGAAGGGCTCCGAGTCGACATCGCTCTGCCATTCCCTTTCATTTAGCTCTGCAACTGTTCTCTCACACTACAGACTCATGTCCCATTGACAGTGGCGTGTCTCTGCGCTCGCCGCCCATCCGGAGCTGTCCAGCGGCGGCGGCGGCGGCGGTCAGTTTTTCCCGTCGTCACCAGTCCGGTTCTGACGCCCACACATGCCGTGACGGCCGCCGCGCCAGCACGCGTCTCCAGGCGCGCCCCACCTTTCCCGTCTGGCGACTGGCCAGCGGCGAGCGTCGGCCGCCGCGGCGGCCGAGCGTCGGCCTGCCGGCCGGCGCGCCGGCCGGCAGGCGCGGCGAGCAGGGGCGGCGGGCGCTCCTAGAGCAGCGGCAGACACCAACCGGCCGGACCGCACCGCGTCGGACAAACGCACTCGGCCGCGGCCGGTTCCTGGCAGGTCTGACGTCACACACGTCGGAGTCATGACGTCAGCGAGGACAGTATGACGCCATACACCAGAAATAACGTCAACTGACGTCATACCGACAGACATGACGTCATCGGAAAAGGAAGGCGGCAGATTCGGCCAGGTGTGCCGGGGAAAATCGTCAAGCTGGCGATATTTCTACGTAAATCAGCAAGTCAGCGATGCTACTGCGAAGCTTCCTGAAGTGAGATGGTTTGCAGTGAACCGGCCGGCACGGTTAGCTCAGACGCATAGGTCGGCCTACACAAATTAAAGCAGAGGACAGCAAATCCTTGATGCAATTAATGTGCTTGATGAGTTGATGAGATGGACGCTCACCTTACATTGCATTAATCGAAGTGGAAGAAACACAAAATACAAAGCTAGGCTTAGTTGGTCGAGTATTTTTGATAGCCTTGTAGGAGGAACAGCGATAAAATCAAAGTGGCGATAAAGATGGTTCAACAGGTGTAAGAAAGAAATGACTGCTAGCACAATTCAATGATCCAACTATAACAGGCATGCCATGCTGACACTGTTTCAAAAACAAAACAAAATATGGCAAGTTCTGATCCAACATATTGCTGTGAAGAGGTGAGGTACGAAGTGGGGACACTTTCTTAGTTCAGGAACTTTCCCCTACCGTCCTTAGATCTTGTTACAAACATTAACCATACTTGCAAGTTGCTCAGAAGATGAACAGCGAGCTATTCCAGCAGCTGAGACAGACCGCGAGGCCTGAGTCGCGGCCGATGAGCTTAGAAGCTCGTTCAGTCAATACAGGCAGCCAGCCAGAGCCAGAGAATGTCAGTTCGATGAATTAGAGGACTCTGTGACATTTCCAAGAACGCTTCCGACCCGCGAACCGCCATCCGACGCAGGTAGTGACAGGAGTCAGCCCTCAGGGTCGTTACACCGTGTCAGGACAGGTCAGTGACCGCTGACCCTCGGTGACGTCACAGTCGTCCCTCCGTGCGCGACACGCAGTCGCCGCCGGCCGTTATCGACGTCACTGATGACGTGCCGTCAGCTGGTGGCGCCGGCTGACGGCCTTGGCGGCGGGCCCGGCCCCACAAAGGCGCTCCGCAGAGCCGCCGCCGGCCGCCGCGCCGTTCAACGAAGACGGCGGCGGCCGCCGGCCAGCGGCCTCCAACGGGACGGCGTGTTCGATCCGGGACCGGCCCGAGCGAGCGGCGGCCGGCCGGCCGGGCGGCGCCCGCAACAGCTGACGGCGCGCCGCTGACGTCACGGCGGCGTGGTGCCTCCCCTCGGCGGCGGCGCAGTGGACTCGTCCGAGAGGACAGGTGCGCGCGGCCGCCGACCGGAGGTGTGCGCGGCGTCGGTGGACGAGCGGCCGGCCGGCTGGCGGGCGGGCTGGCGGCCGCCCCCGCCCCACCGGCCGAGGAGCGGCTGTTGCCCCCGGGCGGCCGGATGCAGGCAGTCGTCAGCCATCAGGGAGGGTCCGACTCAGGTCTCGGGGCTTCCTCTCAGCCTGGGAGGGAGTAGGAGAGACAGGGCGGGAACTGACAGCAGGGAGGTGGCGGCACGGTGACGGAGGGCGGGGCAACGGACACCTGCCAACAGGGGTGGTAATTTGACACCGACTCAGGCATTGGTAGAGCGGACCGGTTGATGATCAGCCTCAGGCAAATCACGATCAGAAACATATGTAGCTCGACTCTGTTTCAACAGGCACATCTAAAAGAAACATCGACATGTGCTCAAGCTCAATCGATCAAAGGGCAGATCAGAAGAAGCCGTCACTAGATGCACCCCGGAGTTCAAGATGGATGACAGCCCCACAGATACGCCCTGAGCACACCTTGCTGTTGTCTTCTTCCCACTTCATTTCACTGGGCCTCAAAAGCCGCTCAGGTTACCACACGTAGTCATCTGCTAACAACCGGGCGCGGCCCCACCCGAACCTACCTCACACACCACAACCGACATGTTTTGCCAGTCTAGTTTCCATTCAGCCTTCAGCCTACCAGCAATGACGGCGTGTCGGCCGCGCGGCGACTTCCCTCCCGCAGCGTCCGGCGTCAACTCACCTCATTAATATGTTTGTACGTCTTGATGAGGTCGACGCTGAGTTTGCGCAGCGGCGCCTGGGCCGGCTCTCTGAACTGGTACGGGATGCGCGCCTGCATGGTGAGCAGGTCGGGCCCGCTGGATCCGCCCACCTCGGTCACAGAGTCCGAGGGAGGCCGGTCGGTTAGCGCCGCCGGCTGGTCGGCCGCCGCGCCGCCACCGCCCCCGCCACCGCCGCCCGCCGACCGGGCGTACAGGGGGCCGGCGCGCGGCTTGGCCGCCTCTCCTGGGAACACAGACGGGTCCGGTGTCAGGGCGGAGCGACCGATCGAGCTGGGGACGACCTGCATCCGCCAACAACAACATAGACGGCCTTGACACGGTGGCGGGGATACACTGGCCTACATTGGAACAGGAGGCGGTCATACATACAGGGCAGGACTGACCTATATATCACAGGGGAGGGACACACTGACAGCGACATCTGCCAAATGAATTACATCAGACGCGCCACGCACAACGCACACGACACTGAAATGTTCCACATGTTATCCAGACGTGAGAGTTCCGATGAGCGAGCAGAACACGCACATCTTCAGAAGGCAGAATCGGGCGGACATCCAAGGCCTAACCTGACATCCAGCTTCAGCAGCCCACAATGCAAGGAAAGATGAAACAAGGGTCACTGTCGCAAGCAGCAAAACAATTATTAGCTCACTCATTGCTTTACGAGCATCGTCAGTAATTGTCATATGAATGCCTATCGCGATTGGAAACTGGGTGGCGCTTCAACTCGTCGTATCTCATGATGGAAATGTACCCGACAAATGGTTGAAATGAAGCGTTTCAGTTTGTTTATAGCCACTAAAGTCCAGAGTCCACTGCGCGTCTGGCCAGAACCTAGTGACGACTCGGCGTCTGAGTTCGAGTCTGAACTCCAGTCATAAACCAACGTACGGAATGAATGGCATTTGCCAGTCCTCACACCCATTGCTGACTGCGGGCCAACTGTGATATCATACGCTGAATCACGAACAAGAGGCGCCACTGGTGATTCAGTTTTCAGACCGATGAATCGTGGTCAATTGAGCGAGTTAGCGGCGTGGGTCAATCGACGACCATAAATCAAAACTGTGAACCTAACAGCGGCAAAGAGCCGAAACTGGGGGTACTGCAATACGCCCGCCCGGCAATTAATCGCAATGTGCCCAACTCATCTCAATGAATCACTCAGACATTCCAGCACCCGCCCCTGTCCCCAACTACACCCGCAACATACACACGGCGACATACCATCGCCCGTAACGGCCGCCGGTTCGGTCCAGTTACCATGGCGCACCGTCCAGACGCCCCGCCGGCCGCCGGCGCCGCCGGGACTCAGCGGTCCGCAGGCGGGCATGCAGTATGCAGTCGGTTCGACAGCCCCGTCAGGCGCCGCCCCGGCCCGCGCCGCAGCTCAATCGATGGATCTGGCTGGCCGTCTGACCAGCGCCCCACCATCGGACGATCGGGCGAGCGTGGGCGGTCCCGGGGGAGGTTTGCCCGCTTTGGAGTGAAGTTGGTCGGTCGGCGCTGGACGCTCGCTAGGTGCCAGTGAGTGACAATTGATCACTGATTACCGGGCACCAATTACTGCTCAATGATCAATGTGCACTGGTCAGCACACAAAGTTGATAATCTGGAATGATCGAAGACAGCAGCGCGAGGGGAGTTTCTTTCCACAGAACGTCAGCGACGAAAACACCGTCCCACCGACACCGCTATCAACGTGCACTCTTCTCACTACCGTGCCACTCCCGTATCGCCTCAACACGTCACACACCGCTGAACTAACACCATCAGCGGGTCACATGGACCGCGAGCCACTCGGTCCGTTCCTCCGCCATCGATATACTAACACTGGGCGGGGCTGCGGCCAACACGACTAGCCCCTCCAGAAGACAGCACCATCACACCCCACTGGTTTGTCTCACCAACATAAACACCAAGAGGAAGCACGCGACACGGACCGGCCTTGGCCGGCGGCGAAGGCGGGCCGGAGACGCGTGTGTTACACACCAGCCAGGGTCTGTCAGATTTAGGTCAGCACAAAACGGCGTCCACTACGACGGAGACAGATCGCCACCGTCGCCATCGGTCATGACAGATGGCTGCCAGTCATCTCACATGCGAATACAGTAGTTAGAATCGCGTCAGTCACTCATCAACGATTCAACAGCGTCAGTCAGTTCAAAGAAGGCGGAGGTGTTTAGCATCCTAAACAGCACAAGAGAACAGGAGGGTCGAGGGCGCCATTCTGGATTGATCACAGGCGATCCAATCGGAGCCCAGCTAGCGGTCCTATCCAGCGTTCCATCGTCGCCACCTCTCCATCCGAGTTGACCCATCGTCCTTCGCCTAGCCAAGCCTATAGGCGGCGGAACGGGGAGGGCACCGGGGCACCGTGCCCCCTGTGATTTTGGCATTTTAACATTAGCCCTATGGGCGTTGCATGGAAAGAATGGGACCAAAAGTCGGCAGTGCTCCCCCCCCCCCCCCCTCGAAGGTGTTCCGCCGCTGCTGGCTAGCCGTAACTATGGCCGTTCTGCCGACCCTAAAGAGATGTCGACTTTAGAAGAGACACGTGCGCGACCAGAAAAGCACGGTGGTGCCGACAAGGCCCGCCCTGGCTGTGGACGTCCACTGAACCTGTGGTATGACGTCACCGGCGCACATGACCCAGTGGTATGACGTCACTGGGTTCGCCGCTGCACGAAACACGCCAATAACGGACAGTGCCCCGGGCAGGTACGGACAGGTAAGGCTGAGGATGAAGGCCGCTAAACCAGCCCGGTCGTACAAAACTAGGGCAAGGATAGAAAGGAGCATGCAACAGGAGCATGAAAAAGTGGTGCAAATGCTACTGTAACAGTTAAGGAAAATAAAAGAAACATAGTTTCGAAGTAATTTTTAAAAACAAATATAACGTTTTCAGCCAACGACGCATGTCTCGAAAGCCAGGATTTTACAATCCGGCAATACATTTTAGAGCATAACACTTCCGGGATCAACTGGCAGTTTGGATAATTGTGTTATATGAAGGGATTAGCGATCGAAACAGTCGGAAATGACGTTCATTGGACAGAAAGGAGCTCACTCGGGTGCAACGATTGGTCCCAATCGCCAGCCTTATCCGGAAATAAGGAGAGATACTATTTCTGATAGGGCGTTTGGAGAGAGCTCAAGAGCGCCTGCAGCGCACACAGCGCCGGATTGACAACTTGTTGCAGGCCAATCAGACCTTCCAACGACTATCGGATCTTCACAAATCTACCGACCACTTCACTGAGTTGATCCCCGCAGACCTGTCTACATACATATGTCTACATAGTGCCATGGCAACTTCATCAGGTGTGTCCACAACCAGGCTAAGCCGACGACCCAACCCTATCCAACAGACCTCGTCACCTCTCTGCGACCGCGCCCCGGGAACAGCCGGCAGAGTGCAGCCCCGGCGCTGCGGCCGGGTCATTCGCCGGACCCGGTGCTCGGGATCAGCCGGCTCGGCGCGGCGGCCGGGGTCGCCGGGTCCCGCCGACCGGGCCGGGGCGGGGCGGGGCGGGGCGGGGCGGGGCGGGGCGCCGGGCGGCTCTCTCGGACCAAGCCGATCAATAGTCGGCCGCTGTGTCGGCGCCGACGGGGGAGCAGTCGATGGCGCGGCGGCCACCCGGCCCGCGCCCGACGCTCAGCCCCGCTCAATAGGACGAATCTGGGTCAGTGACCCAGATGCCGCCTCAGGCACGTGCTGCGTCCCGCAGCAAAGAAACATTGCCGCCCGGGCGGCTGCGGGGAGCCGGCGCCCTCCGCCGGCTCGGCAACACACACTCTAGCGGGTTGACGACCGTTCCCGAGAGGTTCACCGGGGAGACAGACGGTTTAAACATCTGCGGCGGCGGCGGCCAGACGTCGGCAGTACGACAGGAGCAGCCCGACAGACGCGGCCAGTTGACCGATAACGGACACTGCGGTGGGCGGCGCACTTACCTGCCCTAATGGCGGAAAACGGGAGGTAACGGCCGGCCAGACAGAATAGAGAAACTTCAGTTAGGAAAGCAGAGTGAGGAAGTTGTGATTCTATGTATATCGGCGGTACTAGCGTGGGAACGAAGGCGGTCGGCGCAACTTTTACATTGTGTCTGAGGTTGGAAACTGCGAGGTAGATGGTCGTTCATCTAGAACCTGCTTTAGTTTCAAAGCGTGATTCCAGTGTTGGGAACTAAGGAAACCTAATGTAACCCCAGTGGTTCGGTGGTAGGTGCACTAAATATGTGGTGGAACCATTGATCAAACGCGTATCTCGCTTTGCAGCCTGGATAAGCGTGCGATATTTTCCAGCTTTCGAGAAAAAAAAAACAGAGTTCATCAGGGATACCTGTGCTCAATCAAAACATATCTAGGAAATGTTGGATGAAAATTCTATACTCGCTCGCTATACCTAGAATCTAGATGCATCGGAAGCGACAAACAAAAGCAATGTGAGCGCGGCGCTGGCCAGTTAAGCGCCCCATTCGCCCATAAGATCACCCCCTGTAGTTACAATGCCTCGGTGTACCATGGTGAGCGTTTCGATCCCGCTCGCCGCCGCGCTGGTGGCGGTTCCGGGGGCGCTCTGCCACACCAATGCCTCGCTCGCCGATATCGTCTGCACGCTGTCCGGCGGCGCCACAGACATCATCGGCACCACTGCCGAGCGCCGCGGGATGATCAGCCTTCTGGAGCACCTCGACCACCGCCTGATTGACCTCACGGAGCGTCTGACGACTGCCAGTCCGTCGGTCGGCGAGTGCCCCACCGGCTGGAGCCGCCACGACAACAACTGCTACCTGATCCCGGCCGGCGTGGCCGTCTCGTGATTCGCCGCCACCGCCGCCTGTCCGGCCATAGACCGTCGGTCGCGGCTGGCGTCAGTACACGTGGCCAATAAGGAGTTCGTGGATGGCCTGGTGGCTTGAAGTGGCACCGAGTAGTTGTGGGTGGGCGGCGTTCAGCTGCGGAAGGACAGCGCCGAGTGGAGCTGCCAGGACGGCACGGCGCTCGACCATACCAACTGGGCGCAGGGTCAGCCTACTCCGGACCAGGACCACTGTCTGTGCCTGCAGGGCCCACGGAGCCCGTACGACGCCAAAATTGGACAGTGGCATAACAGTTACAGTTGTACGTCAGCAGTGTATCATTTCCTGTGTCAGATTACACTGTAATAGCCCCAGCGAGAAACACGCGGAGTGACGGTGTAACAAGCTGACATGCATGCGACAATTGCACTCTTTACATAGCATTGATGCTTTACCGTGAGGAGGAGCAAAATGTGTACTGGTTCTGGAGAGGCGGGCGTGGGACACCGTGGGAAAAGCGCGGTTACATTATGGCCGTTTGTCCACGATGTCATCCAATTTGGTATGCGTGTGCCTTGCAGTTAACGCAAGCTTTGTTATATTTTGAAAATACTGTCTACGGCTCGCTCTTCGGAAACTTTTCAGCAGAGATTAGTTAGTCGAGTCGAATACAGATAATTCAATTGTTTTCCATTCAGTAGCGCGCTTCCAAAATTTAAGCATTTTAAGCAGCTAGCGATTGATCAAGTGTGATATAGGTACCACCAATCAATGGGGAGCGAGCCCAAAAACTGGTGTCGCAAACTGCACCGTCTCAGCTTTCTCAAAGGACCCACCCTTCGAATTCATATCGATAGCCAGCCGATCAGTATCGAAGTCCTCAGACCAACGGCACGGCGTACCGGGTGGGGGTGGGGGCAGGGGCAGGGGCAGATGCGGGGGCGGGGGCGGCACCTGTGGGAGCCCGGCCGCCGGACGGCCAACCAGCCGGCCCAGATACCCAGCTTGCCGGCGGCGGCGGCGTTATAAATACACCGCCGTCGGACCGACGGGAGGAGCAGTGACCGGCCGTCGACGTCGACTCGACGGAGCCACGCGCGGCGGCGCCGGTCACCGGCCCCGCCGCCACGTGCCTGCGTCCGGAACCGCCGCGCTCAGACAGCCCACGGATGGAACAGAGAGCGCGTGGCCGCCGAACGAATCGGCTTTGGTGGAAGCGTTGAGGAATACAGGCAGCCATCTGCTGGATGTTTAACACGCCTCAGACTCTGAGTAAATGAGCATCCAAACATCATAAAAAGAAAAAAAAAATCGTCTCAGGAACACCACCCCAAGCAGCAAACTGTTTTGCTTCACGTGCGGTGCGGGGCTGAGGCTAGAAGCCAGAAACCGTGCCCACATGACGCAGCCAGACGATCCATGAGATAAATGGGCAGGAACGACACCAACTCGACAGCTCATGCAACGAGGTGAAAGATAAACTGCGCTTCTCATCACAGTCCGGTCGAAACGGCGTTCCAAGGAAGAATAGACCGATTAGAAGTAGAACCGAGTTCGATGGGCGATGGGTTCAGGCGTGGTGAGACAGGAAATAGCACTAGCCATTGACGGGAAGGAACATTGCACCGATCCTGGCGGGACAGGAAGGGACAAATCGACGTTGCTAACGGGACAGAAAGGGACGCATCGGTCGCTGATGGGACAGGAAAGGGCGGGGCATCTCAAAGGTCGCTGACGGGACGGGATGAGACGGGATGTCCTACCGATCGCTGAACGGACAGGAGGGGATGGTACATCCTACCGAACCCTGACGGGACAGGACATCCCATCGGTCGCTGACGGGACAGAACACCCCACCGATCGCTGACGGGACAGGCCGTCCCACCGACAGTGCGCCGCGACCTTGGTTCGTCCAGGCGCCGCGGTCGATAGCCCGGATAAGGCGCACACCGGGTGACGTCGGCCGGCGACCGGTGCCTGCGGGTCAACAGCCCCGCGCGGCGCGGCGCTCGGCCAGCCGGTCCGAGCGACCGCGCTGACGGACTGGCCAACACCACACACGGATCCGGCCGCGAGTTATCAAAGTGTGGAACTACTCAGCGGCGAGTCGACCGGATGACGGACCTGGCCACCATCGGGCGTCAGAGCCGGCGCAGGGGGAGTTGGACCAACGCTGAGAGTTGGTACTTTGTGCCCTTGTAAGAGCATGAGGACAGCCCAAAGGCGGCAGTCCATTGCCTTATGCATCCAGCGACGATAACTAAAGACACGCAGACACCGCTGGTTTGTCGAAAACCAACCGCGGCGCCTGCCCGACAGCCGCCGTGCTGACCGCAGCCCTGTCGGCCGGCAGCGCGGGTGGCACTTTCACCAGCGAGTGGCCGCCAGGCGCCACGCGCCGACGCCGGCACGGGGCGGGGCCGGTGGCCGGTCACACCCAGTCGCCTCCGCCGAGCAGAGAGCCGCCGGCGGCCGACAAAAGGGAAACCGCTTCCCGGAAACCAGCGGAACTGCGCGACAGTTACGTAATCAGGCACGTCTCCGAGGCTGGCTGAGGCAAACGGCTCAAGACATTT
Organism: Amphibalanus amphitrite; assembly: GCF_019059575.1. Classification (NCBI taxonomy): domain Eukaryota; kingdom Metazoa; phylum Arthropoda; class Thecostraca; order Balanomorpha; family Balanidae; genus Amphibalanus; species Amphibalanus amphitrite. The sequence goes on along the minus strand of NW_024881738.1, from coordinate 648,109 downwards.
GACCACAGACGCGGTGCCGATGTCCTCGACAAATCCCAGCAATATATCGCCGTTTCAGCTTCACTAAGGCAGCCCGAACACTCATGGCTGCCACTGGCTGACTGTTGGCACTGGCTGTTGGCTATTCATCCATTAGCTGTTCACTTGATCAGTGCCTGCTGGTTGATTTTGCGGCTGCCAAACCATTCGCTACTGGAACGCTCAGGAGCCGTTCCTGCTGGTTCCACAAACGATCGCCTTGCAGCGACAGTGCCCTCCCTAATCGACATCGACGGCAGCCTCCCACGGCAGCCTGACGCGGCGGTGCGACCCGCTCTTCCGGCCAGCGCCTATCGCCGATTTCATCGCACGCGGCGCATTCCGCGGCGCTCGGCTCAGAGAGAGCTCTCGGCCGGAGTCGACACCGGCCGGGTCAGGAGCGGCGAGACAGCCGGCCGGGCAGTGAGCTCTCTGGCGCGCGCACCGGCCACTTTCACAGAGCGGCGGCGTGCTGAGCCGCATGTCAAACGGAGCTGAACGGCCAGCAGAGGAGGCCCGCGGCCAGGGTCGGGCTGGCAGGCCACGAACTGTAGGTCGGGGCGAGCCAGCCGCAGTCAGGCCAGGGGACGATCATCTTTCAGTCTCCAATCAGCGGCCTAGTGATTAGGAGGAACGCACTGGACAAGACAAGAGACAGAAAACGAAGCTCACGATGGACAAACATGGCTATGCTGGCTACTATAAATAAATGATGACAGCAGAAGTCACAAACCAATACAGGCCAGATGGAGTGGTGCATCAAAGTCTAAGGAGTTATATGAGTCTCTTATTATTTAGTCCCATAAATGCAGTATAAACAAATTTCTGGCTGAAAAACTCATGCACCATTCAGTAACCAATCTCATCTTAAATTCTGGCTTAAATTTTATTTGACATTTGGTAAAAATAAGGCAATATGGACGGTCATGTAGGAATGGCTCAGCAGTCAGTTGCCATATGCAAGTGCTGTACTCACTTTTGTTTTGTTGTCGCTCCATCAAAAGCATGGCAAAATCTTGCTTAGGTGCCCAGGATACATGGTCTGCTAGCACATGGTCCATGCCCTGAATTGGACCAATAAAGGAATTCAAGGACACCATGCAAAACTTGCCACTTGTGGTGTCTGTCAGGTGGGTAAAATACTAGGATAAAACTAAAATAAACTAAGTGCACTTGGCAGCCGGTCACTGAGAATCACACGACTCTCCTAATACACTCAGCACCATTGCCACTTTTCACACCTTTCATCTTCCCCAGCACTTTCTTCCGGCAATAGCAAATTATTCACTTGCTGGCTTTCGATCCGGCCGTTCACGAAAGTGACCTCCCCCGCGCCGGACGAGTCGATGTTGGCGGGGTCATTATTCCAGCAGGCACGGCGCAACGTTTCCTGAGAAAAATCATATCATTGTTAGATTAAGACATTCAAAAGTGAGACGAATCATTGATTGAAATGCTTCATATTCGATAAAAGCCCGTGAACCGGCCCAGAAATTGGCCTAAGAAGACTATCCTGTTGCGTGAAAACCTGCGAAAACCGAAGCGAGCACGTAGCGGTCGACAAATCCAAAATTTATGCTTTGATATAAAAATGAATGCATTAGGAACAAACTAAGATGGATGAAAACTTGTAATGCATCAAAACGAGCACTTTGTAAACACCAATTCACTTTCATTTATCAAATATTTCAACTCACCTCAACGTCAACGTGGGCCACGGAAATCCTTTCCGAAGTGACCACTCAGTCAATGCGATAGCGCCGAATAAGCTTCACTTTGGATGCCACAAATCCAGACTGTGATCTTTTGCGGGATATGCAGAAATTCAACCAAACACAACAGCTAAACAGCTAATTTAAGAGTTCAGCGTCGTAACCCCACATCACGCTACCGGCGACGCCACTGAACTGCCGTTATGATGTGCTACCACATTGCTACCAGATGCAAAAGTCGCAGGAGAAAGGAATTTCTCCAGAAAAGTGAAATATCGCAAGATTGTCGCAAAAGACGTGAACAGCAAAGATGCAGGCTGGGCTTTGATAGAAAGCATGGGTAAATTACACTTTTTGACGTATCACCCATCTAACAAACAGAACCATGCCCAAGTACCTCAATCGTTCCATGCTCACTAGCGACCGGGGACCGGGAGCCCTGCTGGGGAGTGTGATACAGGAGCGTACAGCACAAGTGGCGTCACCTGTACAGCCGCTTGACGCGACATCTACGTAGATACATCACCGTCGTCTGGGTAACCGGACAAAATATCGTAAAGCAGAAGATCGTATGGCAGAAGATCGTAGGCAGTTGAGCGTATGCAAAAGATCGTAATGGATAAAGATCGTACGAAACGACATAATGCTCGTATGGACAAAAGATCGTATTCGCTAAAGATCGTCAAGAAAAATGATCGTATGCCAAAAAGTCGTAATGGATAAAGACCGTACGACATAATGCTCGTATGGACAAAAGATCGTATTCGCTAAAGATCGTCAAGGAAAATGATCGTACGCCAAATGATCGTATGAAATAAAGATCGTAAAGTCAAAATATGGTATTCACATGGTGCAGCCCAACTCCAGCGCATACAAAGCTTATCAATTTCTGTGTTCGCGTATGTAAGTGGCCGTCGTAAGCTCGACCATACATTGATGTTATTTCAGAACTTAGTTGGCTCAATGGCACCTAAAAGCAACGCGTTGTATGTGTGCCGAATAATTGAATGTATGTGCTGCCGTTTTCATGTTTTCATGTATAATAAATTATAAGTTGTCATCATCGCTGTGTCATGCCTTATGTGTCTTAAAGCGCCGGAACGGCGCCGCGTATCGACGTGAAATTTACTGGGCACAAACTTTGGGTGGGGCGGACCATCGTATCAAAAGATGGGCGCAATCGGACCAGGGGTGCGCCGTCGGCACGTGCAAAAGGGCGCTTCCATAGGGATAACACGGGGCTGGCTGACATGCCGATCGGACGAAAATTGGGCCTGCAGCGCTCCTTTCTCGAGCTTATTGCTCGGCGAAACGAGTGTATACTATTTGAAGTGTATACGACTAAATCCATGTTCCAGTCGGAAGAGACGTCATGCATAAGCGATAATGAAAATATATGCACTGTGTAGCAGTATTCTCTCGAAACTATTCGCAGTGCTGACATTTCACTCTAATGCTTTCATAAGCTGTTATAATGAACAATGCCTTAATAATGTGCAAAAAGTTCAAATATTTTTGCCCTTTACACACCCCATAAACCAACTCCAATGACAATAAAATTGGCAACAATGAAGTAGACATCATAAATAAAACTAGTTTAGCACCATAAACAGCTATACTTTTCTAAAACAGCTTTTCAGGCGCCTATTGTGTAGCGATAAATAGCCTTTGAATACTTAAGAGCTTTTTTAAAGACCTGACAATCAGCTCCACCAAAGCTCCACCAGGGCACCCCAAAGCTCCCAGGTGCACACGTACACATGTAAAAGGGCGGATCCAGGAAAACTCCGAGGGGAGTGTCATGAATCAAAGTGGTGACCCTACCTATACCCAAAATAATTTTAAAAGGCCGTATTTTTTGGTGGGGGGCCCTTCGGCATGGGGGGCCAGGTGCTCTATCTAGCATTTGGGATGCTGAAGCACCCCAAATGATATACAAATTCACCCATGCTTAGGTCATCTTATACAAAAAATCCGAGGTAGAAAAACTAGGGATATTTATAACGTAAAGTGGGCATGAAAATTTTCACAGGCAATATGCCTGTGACGCTGTAGTAATGCCAAAAGTCCAGTACACTCAGATGCCTCTATTCACACCCGTACCCGCTCGTGTCCCGGAGCGCACTGCCCGGCTTCACCACATTAGCCTAGATCATACCTCTGTACACGTCATATCACGTCATATCACGTCATTCTGAACCCTAGACAAAGGCTGATCAATTTCTCCCTCCGCCGACTCACCGGCGCCATAAGACCCTGGCTCGCAATACGACGCGCACCATCATCGCTCGAACCACGCAATGACTAAGACACAGACTACACCTCACCCTGATCCTCAAGATCATCACTTCCGCTGCTGCTGTTTAACGCATCAATCGGCACCACGTGGCCGAAGAAGTCAGGCGGCCGCCGATTACGCTGACCTCGGCGCACCACCCTTTCGCCGCTGTCGCTCTCAGACCGGCCGCATTCACCACCCGCATCATCAGCCTCCTCCACCGGGCGCCCCGGCGCGCCATCGCCCTCATAACCGAATGTCATGACGACCGGGGACCCGGCACGGTCCTCCTCCGCTTCCTGTGGGCCCCCGCTGCCCCGGTCGAGGGTCCGAGGGCCTGCTGCTAGTCCCCCGGTGTCACCGCAGTGGCGGAGGTCTCTGATGTGCCAAGGCACGCCGCCCACTTCAACCACCTGCGGCGACACCACGCCAGACACCGTTCCTCGAACCGACCGCTCGGTGCAGCGGGTGCCCGGCCGCCTCACCCACACGGCGTCCCCCACCTGGAAGTCGCCCTCCCGCCGGGCTGGCGGCCGTCCTATCACGGCCTCCTCGGACGCTCCGGCGGTAGCTCTTTGTCTCACGGCGTCCCTCACAGGGTAGCGGTAGATGCCGTTGGCGGGCGCCTCAGCCGCCGTCCCGCCGTCACGGGGCGTGATATTGTACAGGTGCACGGCCTCTCCGATGCCACACTTCTTCCGCGCCGCGATCACTTTGACACTGCGGTGGTTCCGCTCCACGATGGAGTTCCCGCTGGGGCGATGCACTGCGCGGAAACGCAGCAGCACTCCCCAGCGGGCAGCGAAAGCGGCGAACTGACGACTGCGGAAAGCGGTGTCGTTGTCCGCCAGAAGCTCAGCCGGTGCGCCTCGCTCCGCGAACACTTGTTCGAGTTCACTCGTGACTGTCGCCGCGTCCGACCGCCGCAGCAGCCTCCACACACAAAACCGTGACGGGCCACAGTCTATCACCGACAAGTAGGACTGACCACCGTAGTGCGTGACATCGATGGCCAGCCGGTCCCACGTCCCCTCCACAGCCAGCGACCCGTGCCTCCAGGTCACCGGCGCCGGGTCAACCGCGCGGCAGACGTCACAGGCCGTCACCACTTCCCTGACCACTTTCCGGGAAATCGACGATGACACATCCCGACGCGCGAAATACAGCGTTCGTCGGACACCCGGGTGACCCGCCCTGACATGTACGTCAGTGACGGCCTGTCGGAAGTCCACGGTAACGGCGCCGCCGCCGTCTCCCACTTCCGATCCAACCACTGCCGCTGCTGCCACTGGCTGTCCATCGCTCGGCCGCTGGTCCGCTGGCTGCGAGTCCTGACGCAACCACAGGGACGGCACTCGGGTCAGCGTGTCCGAACGGTTCTGAGACGAGCGGACTAGAGACACGGTGAGAGAAATGTCCAGCTCTGCGACCAGCTGCCTGATGACGTCGACCCGCCGGCGGATAAGCATCTCTCCATGTGCCTTGGTTCGCAGTCTCGCGCGCCCGCTCAGAGCGTCGCTGACCCACCGGTGAACAGTGGCGGAGTCCGTCTTCAGCTCGATGGTCTTCATGTCCCACGCCAGGGCCAGGTTGATGCCCCGCACGGCGGCGTCGAGCTCCGCCATGTTGATGTGGGTGGCCTCGTCCCGGCGGAGCCAGCACGCGTCCTCGATGACGTCACCTCCCTCGCTCTCCAGCACGACGCCGGCGGCTATCGAGCTAGCGTCCGTCCACAGTACGGCGCGGTGCCCAGTCACGCACCACTGCCCACGGGCCGGGTCCTCGCTCGCCAGTCGCTCAGCCACGTGCTTCAGCTGTTCCCGCAGGGCCGCGTCGTGTGTGACGTCATCCCACCCGCGTGTGAGAGAGTTGACACGACGCTTCAGCCACGCTGTCGCTGGTCTCAGCCAACCGCAGACCGGCAGGTGCGCCACGATACGACCACACCATGAAAACACGGAGCGCCGCGTCATTGCCGCGGGCGGTGAGCCGACTGGGTTGTCACGCCTCCAGGCCAGCCCACCCCTGACTGGCTCCACCCGCAGTCCCAGCAGCCGCGCTCCGTCCGCAGCCCGCTCCGGCGGCTTACACTGGAGCCCATAGCTCGCGAAGTGGGCGATCACGCGCTCCGCGCTCACCACGTCCTCATTGACGCACAGATCGTCGACGTACGGTATGACGGCGCCCTGCATCACTGGGTCCTGTTGCAGCACCGTCCGCACCACCGCCTTCATGATGAGAGGCGCGACGTTGAGCCCGAATCCGACACGGGTAAGAGCGTACCTTTGGCCATCAATCACGACTGTCTGAAACGGCCACAGCCGACGATCGGTCCTGAGCTGCAAGTACGCCCTCTTCAGGTCGACGACGGCGACGTTGGCCCCGTGCCGCCGCCATTTCCTCAGCGTGTCGGCACATACGTCAGCGTCGGCCGTGTGTGCCTCCACATGGCTGTTGAGCTCGCGGCAGTCTAAGACTGGTCGTACTTTAGTCTTGTTCTGCTGTTCAACAGCCATGAGAGGGATCAGCCCACGCGGCGGCCCGTCCACCGTCTCGTCGTACGGCTCCAGCCAGCCGTTGTCGATCCATGTACGGAGTTCAGCATCAAACTCCTGCCGTGCCTCGGCCGGCACGCCGTACTGGGGGACACCGTTCCTCAGGCACCCTGGCTCCGCCCCGTTCCGCCACTTCCACGCCACCGTCCAGTGTTGACTTTTCGCGTCATAAGTGACCGTGAAGTCTCGCTCTTCCACGGTCAACGCCGGGGGCGTCACGGCGCTGCATCGCGGCGGCACCCCTCCCGGGCCCGGCACGGCCACGTCGGGCCTCTCGCTGGCACCGAACACCACATCGTCCGCCGCCCGCACTGTCACCCCGCCCAGCGCCGCGATGCCGGTCATCCCCACCAGCATATCCACGCCCAGTGGTTTGTCCGGCACTACCACGGCGCTGAGCGTCACCGCGGGCCCGCCGCTCTTCAGCTGAACCGCCACCTCCGTTACTCCGCTGCTTGGCAGCCGGGACCCGTTGACGGCCATTACAGTCACGCCGCACCGTCTCCAGCTCGCGCAGCACGACTCGTGGATGATGGTGCAGCTGCAGCCCGAGTCGATAACAGCCACTCTGCGCTGCCCATTCACCAGCAGCTGCACCGTCGGTAGCGCGCCTCTTACTCTTGGGCTGCCCGAGAGGAGGTTGGCGCAGACACCGCCTCTCCTGACGCGTTTCCCGGCATCCGTTCCGGGCAGCGTGCCGCGGCGTGTCCTGGCTGCTCGCACCGGAAACAGATGATGTCCGCTCTCCTCTCCGCCCGGCAGTCACGAGCGAAGTGACCGGCTCGACCGCAGCGGTAACACCGTGATGACGCCGGCGTGTGGCGGGAACGGGCCGGCGCAGCGGCGGCAGCGGCTGCAGCGACGGCATTCTCTGCCATCAGCGCCCGAGCCCGCTCCACCAGCTCGGCCAGCGTCAGGCTCTCCATGCGGCAGCCGGCCCTCAAGGTATGCCTCGCCGCATCCGGGAGACCGGCCACGAAGCCGCACATCAGCGCCGTGTCGCCGAGCCCGCCGAACAGGGAGGCCAGCCGCCGCAGGTCTGCCAGGTAGACGTCGACGCTCTCGCCGACACGAAGTCTTCTCGCCGTGAACTCCTCGTACGCCTGGAACTTATCCACAGCGAACGCCCGCAGCAGGGCAGCTTTGACGGCAGAGTACTGCAGCTTCTCCTCGGGCTTCAGCTGCTGGTAGACGCTGAAGGCTCCGCCGGTCAACCGCAGGGGGACGACGGTTTGAATGTCGGACACTCCGCGCAGCTGACAGACGAGCTCCGTCTTATCCAGCCACTCTTCCACAGAGGCGTTACCGCCATCGAACTCGGGGATTAGCCGCATGTCCAGCGCCGAACTTGCCACAGCGCTTTCCTGTGACATGGTTGCCGAAATAGCTTGTAGTAATGCCAAAAGTCCAGTACACTCAGATGCCTCTATTCACACCCGTACCCGCTCGTGTCCCGGAGCGCACTGCCCGGCTTCACCACATTAGCCTAGATCATACCTCTGTACACGTCATATCACGTCATATCACGTCATTCTGAACCCTAGACAAAGGCTGATCAATTTCTCCCTCCGCCGACTCACCGGCGCCATAAGACCCTGGCTCGCAATACGACGCGCACCATCATCGCTCGAACCACGCAATGACTAAGACACAGACTACAGACGCCCCAATGTTTTTTTGTGAAAATCCACATCCATGCTCTAGCATCGAAGCCCATGGTAGTGACACTCATAATTGTGAATTTCTTAATATAATTGTGGGCATGAAAATTTTCGCAGTTGGTGGATAACATGACGTCATAAATATCCCTAGTTTTTCTACCTCGGATTTTTTGTATAAGATGACCTAAGCATGGGTGAATTTGTATATCATTTGGGGTGCTTCAGCATCCCAAATGCTAGATAGAGCACCTCCAATAAGACTTGAGCACCCCAACAGGGGCACCCCACAGGTCACAGCAGCACACGCACGTGACGGTTTTTTCGTAAAATATTTTGTGACCAACGGGCTTTATGCTACAATCATTTACCTACAACATTATTCTATACGATTATTTACTTTACGAACTTAACGTTACGATCTTTTGTCGTACGATCTTTTTCATACGATCAATTGCTTTACGATCTTTTGCTTACGATCTTTGGTCGTACGATCATACAACATACTAAAAAAAATCAACTAAAAAATTTGACCTTTTTTACCTGAAAATGGCTTGACCTAAGTAAATTCAACCTAAAATGACCTCGAAAGACATCAACGACATCGAATTCGAAATATATGGCCTAAATGGACCATAAAACATGTGTCACGTGACAGACCTATGATATAAGATTTCCGTGACCTGTGATGATCTGACCCGGACCTGAAAATGTACAAATTTGATACCCTCAGGGTATCTAAAGCATCTGTTCACGAGTATGTAAACAAAAAATGAGTCTGATCTGACTTGTAAGACGGCGGCCAGAGCCCAAAATGCGAACAAGCAAAACATCGATTATTTTTACTTTGACCTGACCTGTGACGTCATCGGTGACCTTGAGGTCAATGAAATTAGGTTTCGCACAACAGTTTTTCCGGGGCTATCAGATGCCGTTTGAATTTTGACGATCGGACGATCGGGATGAATAGCCCCCCCCCCCCCTCCAGTAGGGCGCGTTATATGCAGACTCCAGTGGGGCGCGGGTTAACATAGTGCATGTATTTGCAAGAAAAGCCGAAAGATGTAGACAGCCAAACATAGGTATATCATAAGTAGACGTTATATATCCAAGAACTCCACCAAAGGAAATGGCAGGTAAAACATCCGACATGCACGAGCGTTTGAACATCTTTCAATATCAAAGCGTCAAGTTATCGAGCCTGAAATCCTGTAAGGTCACCTTATCAGGTCAGGTCACAACCCGATCGCACTAGATACATTATTGCTTATTGAGGAACATAGTGATCAGACCACAAAGAAACGATACAAAACCACCCATTGCAACTTTTATGACCACAAATAACAAACATAGGTATGCTATCAATGTCGCCAAGCTATTGTTCAAATCGAAGGCGTTTGTCGGCTGGAATCACTGACTGGACCGATCGCTCAGTTCAAATATCTTGCACACAGGCACCGGGTCCTTCTGGCATTCCTTGGAGCTACAGTCGAGCTCGCACGCGCCCCACTGGTTGTACGGGTGCTCTCCGGGCTCCAGCGGCGGCTTCACACACTTCAGACAGCGGCCGCACTTGGGCGATCCGGCGAACTGGGCGCCGCACCTCTCGTGCAGCTGTTGGGCGCAGACAGTGCAGCAGTTGCACACGTCCAGCACCTTACCCCAGGGCGCGCACTGGGCGTCAGGGGGCTCCGGGGCACACTCGTAGGTGCCGCAGCGGGCGCACCTGAACGCCTCGGTCGTGGACAGCAGGGTGACCAACACCACCAACAGAATGAAACGGAACATGGTGCCACTCGTACTGTGCCTCTCAACGATTGAAGCGCACTGACAAGCCTGCGGTCTGGGTGACGGCTGGCGCTGTACTGAACAAAGCCAGGGTCCTAAATACCATCAAAGCTGACGGGCGGCCCTGAACTGACTGCGCAGAACGGGCAGCCCCAGCCGTGACGCAGGGCCAGGTGACGCGGCGATTCGACGTGGCGTGACGTGCGCCCAGTGGCGACCAGGCTCAGATGACGTTGTTAGTGCTCTAAGAATCATGTTATTCCCCAAAGACTTGTTAGTGTTTCCTCCTCTATCGCCATTGTCCCGTGCTCCCATTCCCATTTGGCTGTTATTGGCCGTACTCACCCACTTTTTGGTTGCGCTCCTCATCTACCACAACCTTGGGTGAGACGACGGTACCTATTACTGGGGACAACTAACAAAGACAACGAAGCAGGAGTGGAGTTAAAAAAAAAAACGAGAGAAGGAGAGAAAAAGAAAGGAAAAGGGGCCGCTGTGTGGGGATGGTGGGCGGGGGACGCGCTGTCCGCGGTCCATCTCCGCTCCCCGCCGGCCTCTGCCGCAGACTGACGGCTGTCCCCTCCGTCCCGTTTCCCCCTCCCTCCCCGTCCTCGCCCCCTCCCCACAGAGTGTTCTCCCGACCCTGCCTCGGACCAGGCGGCTCGCGGAGTCTCCAATTCGCGCCTCGTCGAGCCACTAAACTTCATTAGGGGGCCCTAATGTCGATTAGTGTTTCCTCCTCTATCGCCATTGTCCCGTGCTCCCATTCCCATTTGGCTGTTATTGGCCGTACTCACCCACTTTTTGGTTGCGCTCCTCATCTACCACCAAATGCCCCAACTGGAACCGATAGGCAATTGTAGTGTATTGGCACACTCAGAGTCGATAACCGGACAGTGGCGACGGTGTCTATTATGACCCCCAAAAGTTCGATATATAGCGACATATCGCCTGAATGTGATCGTAGACGGCGACCGCGTCGTCCGTGTCACCCCGACCGACACCACAAAGCTCCCATCGGGTGGGACAGGTCTAAAAAGAGCCGGGCGTCTGAACAGGTCCCCTAGGGAATCCGTTATTGGTTTCCCGAGTAATCGCAGCACACACGGCCCTGCTGCGCCGCACGGCGGAGCGGTTGTCGCGGTGAATCTCCACCGGCGGCCCCCTCTGAACCCTATCCGCTGAGCTCTGACGCGAAAGCGGTACAAGACGACCTCCGCGTTTCTAGGTTAACATTGGGACAGCCCCGGAACACTTGGTCAAGTCTCTCGACGCCTATACCGGTGTAGGCGGGCACGCGTCTCGCGCCGCGGCAGGTGTTGCACTCACCTGGGCACTAGGGAAAAACACCGCCGCGGCTCACCGGTCCCCGGCCGCGGCCCAATGCCGGGCCAAAACCGCCACCGCCGATTGGTGCTCCGTGGTAACCTGTAGGGTGGACCTGAGAACCACACTCGGTACACGGCGGGTGATACCTGTTCTCGGGGCACGGGAAACGGCACACGTTCCGTTGAACATGACGCATACATGTCACTCGGCCATTACGAAACCCTCCCCCGGGGCCTGGGTTCCCACCATTCCGCACGGGGGCCGCGGGCACCGCGAACCGGTCCAGATCATCATGCGTCATGAAATCTCTCGGCCGCATGGCCATGGCCTGACGCGCCCGGCTATCGGCCACCTGTACGTCGCGGAGCGAGCGCCGCGCACACAGCCCGACAAGCCAACTCAGGTACCCGACCACCTGCAACCCGCACTCAGGGAAGTGAAACACTGTGTGTGTAAGCAAGCCGGCCACACGGTCGACATACTCCATGGCCGTGTTCGGCCGGCCCTCTGCGGCATCGTAAGCCTCCTCCACTGACACATACAGGCGCCTGTTCCGTAGCCGCCGCTCGGCTCTGACTTGGATCGCAGGCAGCCGCAGAGCCGTCGGCGCCGCCCCCGTCCGTGACCGCGTCGGGGCGGCCCGATACTCCACCCTCCGGTCGATGCCGTCCTCTTCGTCAGACTCCGACTCTGATGAGTACGACAGGTCGTCCCGCCGTCGGCGGCGCGCCGGTCCCTCATCGCTGCTGTGTCGGCGGCGCACCGGTCCCCCATCGCTGCTGTGTCGGCGGCGCCGCCGCCGCCCGGTGCGGCCGCGCTGCTCCGGGTCCGCGTTCCGGGGCTCAGGGCCGCCGCCGTGCCGTCGAAGGTCGCCGAAACGTGTCGCCGGCGCCGCCGAACCAGCCCGTTCGCGATCGTCATCATACCCCAGAACGTCATCGGTCCCTGCCCATCGTCCCCGTATGTACGAGTCCTCCGCGCTATAACAGCCGGGCCGCCGGGGTCGTGCCACCGGCTCTCGGTCACGGCCGCCAGCCGCCGGCCCTGTACCCGGCCCACACGGCCCCGCCCCCACTGCCGGGGGCCCACTGCGGAAAGCCGGGCCCGGCGCCGTCGCCGCGCCGGCCGCCGTCACCGTAGCGGCGGCCGGGGGCAGGTGATCGCGCTGTTGGCTCTGATGGTGGATTGCTGCATGCGATCGCACACCTTCGTGACCGCCGCCGCGTTCGTCGCCGGACCCCGGATGCATGCCGCCATCCTGGCGGCCCATCGCGAGTGCACAGTCTAACTCCGCTCGCAGTTGGGCGTCGATCCTATCTTGTTCGCCGCTGGCAGCGCTGAGCGGCCGCAATCCTGACAGACGGTACACACGGTCATAATCTCGACTAGTATACGTTTGGACAAACACGCACGACAAAAAAGATACCGATAGTACCAGACTGAGCGCTAATGGCCCGACCCCGCCACTGCGACCAAGGCCTCGATTACTGCCCTCCTGTGTCCCCGGACGTATCCGTCGCACGCTGCACTCCGCCACCGTCCCAAGCGGCGCAGTACAGGGTCGGCCACACCCGCCGCCGCCGCAGCCGTGGCCAGACCAATCCGCAGGGAGTGAGAAGAGAATCCGGGCCCAAGCGCGCGACGGAGAAGATCATTCAGCCGTCGTCGCGTGAGCACTGCTCCCGAGTCCAGTACAAAGAGCGGCGCTCCATCCGCCGCGCGCCCTGCCTGTCGGTACAGGTACATAGCTTTCACAGGACAAGTGGACGTGCCTGTTACTGGGAGCTCGACGGCCGTTGGCGGTCCATGCTGTCGGTTTTTTTGAATTCCCACCAGTACCCGAAGGCCGACCGATGTGAAAGACACATCACCATGCCGTATTCCCCGTCCGTGGCCGGTGACGAGGAATTCGCTGCTCCGCAGGCCGCCGTAGAACGCCAGTGTGCATGCAGCCCAGACGCACCGCTGGTCCCAAGCCGATGGCAGTAATGATGCCAAACGGGTTTTCAGGCGGCGAAGAACCGATATGTCGATCGCCTGCCGGCGGGGCTCCGTACCGCCGCCCCGAGGCTCGTAGCCACGAAGCGCGGCCGCAGTGTAGGGGGGCATGCCCATTGGCAGCGGCCGACCCCACTGAAGATGAAGGTGTCTCACTGCTGCCAAATACTGCCTCACGCTAGCGACGGCTAGTCCCGCCCGTTTCAGGTGACCCACAAAATATGTGAGTGTGTCATCCGACGCCGGAACGCTTGTCAGCCCGTACCGCCTGCAGAACTCAATGTACCGGCGTTGGCCCGTCTCATAGGCTCGACGGGAGCCCGGCGCCAGGCTGTTTCGTAGCAATTCGTACGTCACCGTCACTAATGGAACGTCACTGTCGCACGGATGCGCGCCGCCGTTGGGAAACCCTGGCCACCCACTCGCCATCACGGCCGTGCACGTACTGCTCAAACGGCCGGTGGTCCCGCCTCGCCCCCCCCCCCCCCGGACGCCGCCATGCAGCCATCCCCTCGACCGTCCCGCCCGCCTCGGCCGGCCCGACGCTCCCCCACCCGACATCTGACCTCTCAGCTGACGCCGGCTATGGTCCAACAGCCATGTGACACCTTCCGAACAGGATACGCTCCCAGGAGATTAGTGATACTCCCACCAGACAGAAGAGTGATACTCCCCCCAGACACGTGATACTCCCAACGGACCAGTGATACTCGATTCGTGTCCCGCCGTCTGGGGCGGGCCTGCCATAAAGGGGAGGGGAGGGGTCCAGGGTCGTAAACCATCTGTGGCCCGGCTCCGCCGGTTCGACCGCAGCCGGCCCGGCACGGATGCCGCCGCGCACGGGCCCGGCACGGACGCCGCCGCGCACGGGCCCGGCACGGACGCCGCCGCGCCGCCGTCACTGAGCCCCGCCGCGCGGGCGGCCCGGCACCCTCGGCCACCCAGGGTCGTAAACCATCTGTATCCCGGCTCCTCCGGTTCGACCGCAGCCGGCCCGGCACGGGCGCCGCCGCGCCGCCGCCACCGAGCCCCGCTGCGCGCGGGCGGCCCGGCACCCGTCGATCACCACCCGTGTCGGCGCTGACAGTCTGACGGCCTTGCACCCGTGCTGTTGGCCGCTAGCCGGCCCAGTGTCGGCGCTGTCGGCCTGAAACGGCCCGGCACCCGGTCTGTCGGCCGCTGTGGCCCTGTGTCGGCGCTGTCGGCCTGAAACGGCCCGGCACCCGGTCTGTCGGCCGCTGTGGCCCTGTGTTGGCGCTGTCGGCCTGAAACGGCCCGGCATCCGGTCTGTCGGCCGCCTTGGCCCTGTGTCGGCGCTGTCGGCCTGAAACGGCCCGGCCCCCGGTCTGTCGGCCGCGGTGGCCCTGTGTCGGCGCTGTCGGCCTGCACGGCCCGGCGCCCGGCGTCGGCCGTTACCGGCCCAATCTCGACGTCGTCGGCCTGAACAGGCCCGGCACCCGGTCTGTCGGCCACTGTGGCCCAGTGTCGGCGCTGTCGGCCTGAAACGGCCCGGCACCCGGTCTGTCGGCCGCCATGGCCCTGTGTCGGCGCTGTCGGCCTGAAACGGCCCGGCACCCGGTCGATCGGCCGCAATGGGCCCTGTGTCGGCGCTGTCGGCCTGAAACGGCCCGGCACCCGGTCTGTCGGCCGCCATGGCCCTGTGTCGGCGCTGTCGGCCTGAAACGGCCCGGCACCCGGTCTGTCGGCCGCCATGGCCCTGTGTCGGCGCTGTCGGCCTGAAACGGCCCGGCACCCGGTCTGTCGGCCGCCATGGCCCTGTGTCGGCGCTGTCGGCCTGAAACGGCCCGGCACCCGGTCTGTCGGCCGCCTTGGCCCTGTGTCGGCGCTGTCGGCCTGAAACGGCCCGGCACCCGGTCTGTCGGCCGCCATGGCCCTGTGTCGGCGCTGTCGGCCTGAAACGGCCCGGCACCCGGTCTGTCGGCCGCCATGGCCCTGTGTCGGCGCTGTCGGCCTGAAACGGCCCGGCACCCGGTCTGTCGGCCGCCTTGGCCCTGTGTCGGCGCTGTCGGCCTGCACGCCCCTCGCCCGGCGTCGGCCGTTTACCGGCCCAATCTCGACGTTGTCAGCCTGGAACGGCCCCCCTCCGCTGCCGGTGTAACAAACACACGCACAACACGACACATAACAGGTACCCGGTAACTCGTCAACACAGCCAGCCATATCACACCTGACCCATGTGGAGGACGCTGGTGCCGGCGTACCGGACCCACCTGCCATGCCGTGACTGTCGCGGTCGTAGTGATAAGCGGTGTCCATGCCCCGTTTCTCCACTGAGTCGTCCTCGATGGTGCTCACTAGGCGCCGTACCCACACTACTCACGAGCCCGACTCACAGGACGTAAAGCACACGCTCTATCACACAGGGACGCGCTGTCCGCGGTCCATCTCCGCTCCCCGCCGGCCTCTGCCGCAGACTGACGGCTGTCCCCTCCGTCCCGTTTCCCCCTCCCTCCCCGTCCTCGCCCCCTCCCCACAGAGTGTTCTCCCGACCCTGCCTCGGACCAGGCGGCTCGCGGAGTCTCCAATTCGCGCCTCGTCGAGCCACTAAACTTCATTAGGGGGCCCTAATGTCGAGTAAGTACGAAACGCGCTTAACAGTGGCATATTGTAGGCGGCGATCATAGTTTTACGCTCCTGATTTCACTCTCACATTTCGCACGAAATAACCTTTAACCGGTCGGTGATCCTTCCTATAGGTATCCCTATCTAGCTTAATCGAAGCCGAACACTGTGCCTAAATCTCACATAAAATATCCACGCATTTTTTAAAAATAAATTTAGCTCGAATGTTTGAATGGACAGATTGACAGAGCCGGAGCCCACGCTAAGCAGAGCTTGTTGCGTAGACCCCGACCCCTACCGTCCGATCGCGCTATTCCGGGTAACGAGAGAATTTAGATGCCAAAGTTTAACGTGCCCTTCAAAGCCGGACACGGCCTGTCCCACTCAACCGACTTCAACTGGCTGCGGCTGCTCCCACCAACCGCAGACCATCCCTGTCAGGAGTCTCAAATATCGAGTGCCGGAGCGTCTCGAACCCGGGCTCTCACTACCGGGAGTTGGGTGCTCTACCAACGGAGCGACGGGACATTTGCGGTGTCCTATACGTGCGATTAAGACATTCAAAGCGCATCGATGAAAGATAAAATTGAACATCCACGCTCTCTAACCGTCTAGATCCTGATGGACTTACGAGCAAGGATTGTTATTCCTGAGAAGGCACTAGGCAGTAGGCACCAAACGTACAATTATTGTGAAGCGTTTTTCACAACTTACTGACCAGTGCTTATTGTGAACGAAGAAAGTGATCGGCCATACGCCAGCCGTGCCGTCCGTCCGTCCGTCCGTCGATCACGTGACGCTCTCGGGCGGTCATCTGATACCGATGCGGATCGAGACGAGACTATAGCTAGAGGTGGCAAAATGTGGACCCGAGGACCCGGTCCAAAGAACCAGTCTGGACCCATATGGGTCCAGACCGGTTCCTGGAAATTTTATGACGGGTCCAACCGGGTCCTACCATAAACTATACATCTTGCACACTACACATTATTGCAAAAAAGTGAATGAAGTTAATGTTTCTTTGCACACACTTAGCACATTATTATTCCCAGTGGGAAATAGGCTGTTTTACATGATGCAACTAATGACACCTACAAGTAGTTTGTATTAATTGACTTTTGGGGAACGGGTCCAAATGGTTCCGATTCCAACTAAGACCGGGTCCGACTGGTTCCAGAAATGTCCAGCCGGGTCTGGTTCGAGTCTGGTTCCCAAAATTTTCATCTTTTGCCACCTCTAACTATAGCTCAGCGGTGGGGGGGGGGGGAGGCAGATGTCTCGGATTGTGTTGCGTGCAGTCTGTGTTGAGAGCGTCATGCGAGCGGTGAGAGAGTGACAGCGGTGGATTTGTGTGCCGAGTGCCGACCGAGCAGCGGTGTATATAACACTTTCCGATGATTTGGGAAGCTGCCTCGAACTTTTACATTTGACCAAAGTCATTGTCCTCATGTAAGCATGGATTGCGTCTTTCTCTCTTCGTATGAATGCATTAGAATTTGAAATGCTACATGCGAAGAGCTTCACAGCTCTACAGGGCCTGCACTAATAATGCAATGCGAAGAGTGCATAACTTGTGAACGAAAATGGACCGCTAAAGGTAAGCTATTTTTACCTACAAATAAGTGACACCAATTTGGAAGCTCTCAATGACCCATATCTGTCCGGCTATCGGTGTTGAACGTTAACGGATCTAGTTATATCAATGTTTCTGTGAACTATTCGTCCGGAGGCCGTCCCATACTTGAATAGCATGCCGCCATTGCCAAACTTATTTTATCTCCCATATCGCTTTTTATAGTAGGGGAGAGTGGGGAAAGATGCCCAGGGTTTTACTTTGTCATATATTATTCGAAAATGACGATCGGAAAGCAAAAACTTGGAGTTTCAACGGAAGGCGACATCATTTTTCTCCAAAAATATCACACTTTTGTGCCTGAAATATGATAACTTTTTTTGCTATTAAGCATTTTTCTGAAGATGTGAAAGGGGGCGTCTTACCCCACAGGGTGGGAAAGACGCCCCCTGGCGTTGGGTAAGATGCCCCCTGCACTATAAGTGACATAAATGGGTACGTGAATCGCCTGAACGAATCAGTAGTCCCTTCGAGCCTGCAGTAGACACCAAACGTCATCGTAAGGGCCCTCAAAAGTGGTCGTAAGGGGCTTCAGAGGTCATCGTTAGGGCCATCATAGTTCAGCGCGGCCAAACAAGCCTCCGTGGTGGCGTTCGGAGACCACTGTGGGGCCCTTATAGGTCTTCATGATGCTTGAGGGCCCGCGAGCCCATTGTGAGGACCTCAGATGCCAGCGCGGTCCGTGAAGCCAACGTGGGAGCCCTCAAAGGATGTCGTGTGGGGCCCTGGAGCCAATAATGGGGCCCACAGAGGCCGTCGTGAGGGCTCTCAGAGTCAGATGCCGCCCAAAAAGTCGCTGTGTGGGCCGAGAGACCGGCATGGGGAGCAACCGACCGTACTGGACTCTCAATAGTCCCAGATCGGCTTTTGTCTCTCATCACAAGCATGTAATAAATGATTTGACGGGCTGCTTGAAGGACAGCCTACGGATTTAGGGGGGCGTCTTTCCCCATCAGGACAGGGGGCATCTTACCCCAAGGTACCGAAGTAACATTAAATCAGTACAATTTGTTAGCCATAACACTACACCCTGAAACAAACTGCTTGGGACACAGTACACGCATGTTAATGTATCACGACTATAGCAAGGGACGCAAAAATTATCTACCTTGTTTGATATTTACAATGTTTTGACACCAAAATATTTTTTGAAAGCAGCAAATAAAAAACATGCATTCACCATCCAGCCGTTGCCCAACTGAGCTTCGCAAATTTTTGTGCAGTTAACAAGGCAGGCTTCCGCTTTACGCTAAGAACATTAATTTCCGGGTTCGATTCTTTGTTTCGCCGCTAGAGGGGGTGGGGCGTCTTTCCCACCCTGGGCATCTTATCCCACTCTCCCCTACCTTGGTAAGTGAACGTTTCACGCAATGCGAATTGTCGTGTTTCTGGTCAGACATGCATCAGACTTTCAGTTTTTATTTCACATCTTTTCATATCGACACTGGAAACCAATCGTCATGCGTATGGGTATTCCCATTCTTCTGGCAGTCCCATAAGCGCATACACCTCATCGTTTCCGAGCAAACGCGCGGATCCATCGCTCAGCTGAGTTATCAGCAAGGCAGTGCTGCGGTGAGGTCATGACGGAAAACTCGCTGAACAGGTCTCAGATCATCATGTAGACCATCTTGGGTACGACCATGCTGTGTTCGCTGACGATGGGTTGCAGCAGGGCCGTGCTGGCCGGCGTATCTGCCGCCACCATCCCCAGTCCGTGCATCTGACGCACCAGGGCGCGCTTCTTACGGAACACGTGCGCGTAGGGCAGGGCGGAGTAAGTCAGCACGCGAGTAGCCGGTATCTCCAGCTCCTTCTCGTTTTCTACGAGTAGCTTGGTGTTGGCGGGGGTGTCCGCCTCCACCGGGTCCAGGGTGGCTATGCGCAGCTTGGCCTTCTCCTGAACGCCGACCAGCAGGGGATTGCCGGCCGCCACCGCCACGCAGGCGCACAGCAGAGCCTGCAGGAGGAGGGAGAGGGGCGGGGGGATCAAAGATGACCCTAGGGTAATAAAAAGTGGGCTCTGCAATAGTGGACCGAACGGGCCTAACCCAACAAAAAAGAGCACGTGATAGGCCGTTTCGTTATAAGCTCATTATTTTTCTTGGAATTTTGTCTAATTGGATAAAACCCCGAAGCCAGCAGGACAATTTGCGAAGAAGAATCAGGGGAAAAGGACTCTAGCACAATACAAACTTCAGGCAAAGATGCGAAAGACATTTATTTGCTGTTCAGTTCTGGATAAATGGTAAGAGTTGAGCAAGTTTGTAGCTGGATTATATGCAAAAATACAACTTGAACTCGTAAACACGACGAACACGACGACTTACCGCCTTTCACTCTCAGCCTTAGATAATTTTTATGGTGCCCTGTCCAATGCAAAAAAAAACCTAGAATAAATTGTGGGCCTGCAGACGTTCTGAACTCATTGCTTCCAACAAAGAACATGCCAGTATAGCCTCAGTCATCTCTGCACCCAGAACTAAGGTTCTGTCAGCGGTTTAGGAAGGATGGTGACAACCAGCGCCGTCTCTACTTACCGCAACGATGGTCTTCATTCTGAGGCTGTGTCAGGCCCGACTGACTGCACTGAGACACCGTTTGTATTTATACTCAGACTCTGTCTACCACGCCCGTTGTATGCGTCCACCACGCCCGCTGAGTGCCGCAATTGCGCAAGCTGCATCATTCGACGAGACTACGATCAGATGATATCGCCCACCTCCCTTGTTCGTGGTGAGAACAACCATAGATGCACATTGCACCGAACCTGTTTGTATTTGCCCGGGACCAGTTGTTTGCAGATTTACAGGATCTTCAAGGACGCAAGATGTTAACGAGAGCAGAAGGAAAGTATAACTGGAGAATTGAGTGTTGTGTGAGGCAGATCTTAGGTCAAATATTTTTTTTTAAGAAAAATATTTGGCAGACCCAATACTTTTTTAATCTCAAGAGCAAGTTAGGCAATGGACAATTCAATGGTTAATTATTTGCAATGCAATCAATTCAGATTACCTAAGGTTCTAAGACAGTGTGCGTCACCAAATTTGAGCACCCCGTCCTAGACGTATACATACGGGAAAGGAGTCCGGTGTGTTTCAGTTCTCTTTGGCCAGCGCGTTCCGAGAAATTGCAAAAAAAAAAAACGTCTGGGGTGTGACACTGTGGCAGCCTCTCAGCCGCCGAGCGTTAAAGGTAGTGTGCCACCTTTGAAAGATTTCCCATTTTATTTTTCCTAGGATAAGAAGCTTCTGTTTTTGCCTAATATCGCAAAAAAATCGAAAATGGGCCTGGAATAGTGCCTTTTTCGCCTAAAAGTTTATCGGTTTTTCGATATGTATAACAACTGTAGTGGGCTGGCCTGCAAACAGGCGTCGGCAACAATCGCGAATGCGGCGCACATGTGACAATAAGCAAAGGTCATAATAGAGTTACGACGTACGAGAATGAGTTATCAGCTGTCTAATCGTAGACAACACAATGTCGAGCCGTAAATTGTAAGCCTGTATTGGTATTGTTTCTTTTATTTGGCTGTCGAACATTATTTATGGTTTGAAATATGATTTTATGTAAAATCAGGGGCGGATCCAGGAAAACTCCAAGGGGAGGGTCATGAATCGAAGTGGTGCCCCTACCTATACCCAAAATTAAAAACTCAACGGATTTCGTCCACTTCATTTTGGTGGTGCCCCCATTTTCAGTTTTTTTTTTCTTTTTAATTTTTATTTTTAGTCAGTATCTTAACTTTTGCCACAACCACATTTACCAATTGTAAGCAAGTATATATGAATGTACTATGTGTATATATGTTGTGGACGCTGAGTAGTAAGTACTTACCAGGAACGTTATCAGGTAAGCGAATCGTTGTCAGTCCGACGAACTTGACCCTGGCGTCTAAAGGATCTGTCCTTGACACTTCAGGCTTGTCAGGGGCACCAAAGTCCTTCCAGGGACACCACAAACCTGTCAGGGGCACCTACGGCCTTGTAGGGGCGCCACAGGCCCGCCAGGAAGCAGGGGCACCACAGGTCTAGCAAGTATACACGACAGGTCTGTCAGGGGCACAACGGGCCTGTTGGGCCCATGAGCACCCCTAGGGGCAGGGGCACCACAGTCCTTCCAGGGGCACCGCAGGCCTGTGAGGGGCACCAGCGGCCTAGCAGGGGCACCAGTCAACACAGGCCTGCCAGGGGCACCACAGACCTGCCAGGGGCACCAGAGGCCTGCCAGGAGCACCACCGACCTTGCAGGGGTAGCTTGGGCCTGTCAGGGGCACCACGGGCCTGTCGAGAGGCACTTCAGGCTTTTCAGGGGCACCATAGTCCTCGGCCGGGCGCAGGGGTAGCAGGGGCACCAGAGGCCTGCCAGGGGCACTACAGGCCTAGCAAGGGCACCACTGGTCTATCAGGGGCACCACGAGCCTGTCATAGCCAGGCATCTCAGGCTTGTCAAGGCCCAGGGGCACCACAGGTCTGTGAGGGGCACCAGCGACCTAGCAGGGGCACCAGTCAACACAGGTCTGCCAGGGGCGCCACAGACCTGCCAGGGGCACCACAGACCTGCCAGGGGCACCAGAGGTCTGCCAGGGGCACCACCGGCCTCGCAGGGGCACCTTGGGCCTGTCAGGGGCACCACGGGCCTGCCGAGGGGCACTTCAGACTTTTCAGGGGCACCAGTCCTCTTAAGGCGCAGGGGTACCAGCGGCCTAGCAAGGGCACCAGAGGCCTGCCAGGGGCACCACAGGCCTAACAAGGGCACCACGGGCCTGTCAGGGGCGCCTCAGGGTTGTCAGGGCCCAGGGACACCACAGTCCTTCCAAGGGCACCGCAAGCCTGTCAGGGGCACCAGAGGCCTGCCAGGGGCACCACAGGCCTGCCAGGGGCACCACAGGCCTGCCAGGGGCACCACAGGCCTAGCAAGGCACCACTGGCCTGTCATGGCCGGGTACCTCAGGCTTGTCAGGGCCCAGGGGCACCACAGTCCTTCCAGGGGCATTACAAGCCTGTCAGGGGCACCAGAGGCCTAGCAAGGGCACCACAGGCCTACCATGGACACCACAGGCCTGCCAGGGGCACCACCGGCCTTGCAGGGGCGCCTCAGGCCTGTCAGGGGCACCACGTCCCTGCCGGGGACACTTCAGGCTTGTCAGGGGCGTTACAGTCCTGTCAGGGCCCAGGGGCACCAGGCCCGTGGTGTCCCTGCTAGGCCTGTGGTGCCCCTGGTGGTCCTGTGGTGCCCCTGT
Organism: Amphibalanus amphitrite; assembly: GCF_019059575.1. Classification (NCBI taxonomy): domain Eukaryota; kingdom Metazoa; phylum Arthropoda; class Thecostraca; order Balanomorpha; family Balanidae; genus Amphibalanus; species Amphibalanus amphitrite. Next base: position 625,315 of record NW_024881738.1, on the reverse strand, counting down.
CAGGACTGTGATACCCCTGATAGGCCGGTGGTGCCCCTGGCAGGTCTTTGGGCCCCGGGCCTCAAGGGGGGGGCCATGACCCATGTGACCCCCCCCCCTTGGATCCGCCCCTGTGTAAAATAATTGATATGAAAAAGCCGTCTCTTAAGTTATGACCCCATTTCACCACACGCAAGTGGCAGAAATGACAATGATCAGCTGACGCATTTTTCTTGGCCGAAGTCAGAGCGCGCGGCCCGACGCACCACCACCGCACCACAAAGTATGAGCAGAAGCCGCGCCCAAAGCCAGGGCCCCGGTAACGTGAGGTAGCCGAGTCGGGGCAGCGTGCGCTGACCCAAGCCAGGGCCGCAGCCTTGGGCGCGGTCTACCGCATCCCCGCGGGCAGCCCCGGGCTATCACATGACACCGGGAGGACGCGCGGCCCCGGCTTGGGTCAGCGCACGCTGCCCCGACTCGGCTACCTCACGTTACCGGGGCCCTGGCTTTGGGCGCGGTCTACCGCACCACCTAACAGGCGTGTTCGAAACCGCAGGAGATGATGATGAACGGGTTTATCGAAACTTGATTGGATGAGCATATCGGTAATAGCGATTTCAGTGTGTGCATTTATTGTTCATAGTGGTGTGAAATGTGGTTGGGGTACGACCGACAACCCGTCGGGGCGAATTTCGCACTGGGGTACTCAAAATTTGAAGAATTTAAGACGTTTCCATGAGTTTTGAAGGTATGGATAAGTTCTAAAAATCCGGTTCTCCTTATCTGGGCCATTAACTCCATACGGTCCAGGAAAGCTGGCACGCTACCTTTAAGCAAAAAAAAAAAAAAAATCTGGAATTACTGAGAAAAGACGTCTCAGCCTCAGGTAAGAAGAAATTAGAAAAGTCCTATAAGGTAAGCCGATGCAATATCTGTTCATTCATGTATGTACAAGGCTTGAAGCAAAACACAATTAACACCGCTTATAGCTTTAGGACTTGGAAACCAATTTCGGCTGGGGGCCCATCAGTATTGAGGCCACACTCTGGAGGTCGTGCCCCTCCCATTCAAAGATCCTGCGTGCACGCCTGCTACCCAGGACATTTGCCGCTGTTTATCTATTATCCCTCTCTTAGCCAGAGTGACATCAGGCTGCTTTATTGTAGGTAATACATGTGATGAACACAAATGACGCTGCAGGGATGTCATATGACTCAAATCATGTTTATCAAGTGACACATTACAAAAGTAGCAGCATGTTAACTATCCCAAATAAAGAACGGTATGGAATGGGAATAATACCTACAGCGTACAGTTAGCGTTTCATGCAACGGGCGTTACTGGGACCGATTAAGGTCAGAAGAGGTCAGCCTGATGTCGCCCTGTTGCCCGATGTCCGGCACGTGGAGCCGGAGGGATACGGCGGACATCGCCCTGGACAGTCGTCAGTTGCCGGAGAGTGCTGCACAAGTGTACAGATATTATAGACAAGTATGGCATACGACACACTCAATCGTGTCCTGTATCGGCAGTCGTTGGAGACTCTTCCCGGAGTCTGACGACTGTCCAGAACCCATGATATTCCAATCAGTATCATGGCCCACCTACTGTTAACGCCAGACCCCTTGAGACCCTAATTTTTCGCGATTACTTTTAAATGCGTGAAGGAATTTCAACCAAGCTCAGGACATGGCCGTTTCAAGACAGGCCGAAACTTTTACAATTTAGATATTTTATCGCCATTTCAATATTTCAGGCACTTGTCATTGACTCGTAATGTTAAATTTCGAGCAAGATTTTCATCCGGTGTGTAGAGGCTATCACCAGTCAGTCTGTGATACGTTATGACGTCACAGCTAAGCCCCGCCTCTGTGGTCTTGGCCTGCGGCGGTTTCGGGCCGGCGCGCGGTCACTCTCGCTGTGGCGGTGAGCGGGGACGGGCGACGGTCGAGCGGTGCCGAAAGCCGGCGGAGTTGTGCGTAGCGTCTTGGCTGACAGTGCCCAGAGAGCGACATGATGACTAAGGAGTCATAAATGCTCAATGCGCATTGCTTCTACAATGCTGATATGTTCGCTGATATATATCTTTTTTATAAGCTGCAAATGACGGGCAGATGACATATAACTGAGATAAGGTTAGGAAATATTCACCTGTATTTAAAGCCTATGGCGTTGCAGATAATGCGATAATGGGATGTCGGATGTCACCAAGTAGCTGCCGATTTGTACATCGCTATGCAACCATCGAACAACGCAATAATAAGTTAATTGCCTGAGCTTCACATCATACGGCTCGCTCGTATTTCAAACAGATACCCTACATCGAAAATCGTATTTGTTAGGAATCGTTAACGTTTGTTCGAAGCACGACTGAGTAGTAGGTTGAGGAGTGATGGTCCTCTTGGTCCTATTACAAGAGTCAACAAGAGCCTAACATTTACTTGACCGTCTGCTGCAATTGACTCATACCACGTGAAGCGTCAACGAAATTCATAGTCCTTCACAGATGGCAGGGGTGTCGTTTGTACAGAGGTCGCTGATGGGCACGGGTCAATGCCGCAGTCGTGGGCGGAGCCTAATGTCATATGACGTAGAAAGCCTCTATCCAGGATGGAAAAACAGTTAACATTACGAGTCAATGACAAGTGCCTGAAATATTGAAATGGCGATAAAATATCTAAATTGTAAAAGTTTCGGCCTGTCTTGAAACGGCCATGTCCTGAGCTTGGTTGAAATTCCTTCACGCATTTAAAAGTAATCGCGAAAAATTAGGGTCTCAAGGGGTCTGGCGTTAACAGTACCAACTTAGCGCCTACCTATATCACTCTTAAATACAGTATCCTATACCCACCCACCTACTTACCAGTATACTTTTCTACCGTCTACGTACGCTACGTACAACCAATTTATCACCTACCTATACCTACCTACCTACCTTCCAAGCTACCCTCCAGTCTACCTATCCGCCTACCTTTTTTCTTACCTACCACCTACCCAACAGCCTACCTATACCAGAAATTATGTGTCCAATAGGCTTAAGGTATAAGTAAAGATACTGGCTGATAATCAAACACAACTGACAGGCGTAAACAGTCAGAAATATCTATTATAATTGTATTCAGTTACACTAAAACACACCAGCTTGCTATAAAAGATTATGGCATCTTTTTTACTATCAATTATTTTTATCTTGCGTATACTAAATCAGAAAAAGAAGCAGTTAGAGCAGATGCTTGCATTAATGAAGACATTGCTATTTGATTCTTGTAATGCATTGATATTCGAGCTCACTTGATGCCTATACAGCTTAATAGAGCAAGGACCATTTATCCAGCAAATACATTTATTATACAATATACATTGATTTCAATAACTAACGTGAGTTATCATTGTAAGATTTAACGATAACTTAGGCATTCTAGGGATTTTTTGAGAGACTCACTATGGAAAAACACATTTGTCTTATGTTTCATATGCTATTATGAAAATAACATTGAAATCAACATGAAATTACACAATGACTTACGGTAACTTACCCATGATAACTAAGGTAGAGTGCCACATAAAAATAAAAAATTAAACCTTAACTCTCAAACGCTATATGCACATCATCAACGAAATAAAATAACCATCATTCCGGAAAACGAACACTTGCATGCACTGAACAAAAAAGGAATAAACTTTCTCAGGGACACTTGCAAGCTGCAATGCAATGTAACAAGAAGTTTACTCACCAACTCACCAATAGAAATAGAATATCATTTTAGTCTTGCTATATGGTTTTGCACACGTTAAAAAATAGAAATCACCATATAAATCCGAACGCGATAACTCAAGTGAGGAAAATCTCCAAAATTGATAACGTCTTCGCGTTTGTTCACAACGCGGTTTCGTAATAACGTTTAAACCGACAACCAAGTATAAAAGAATCTAAATAGCATTTGCACGAAATAATAATTAATCAAGATTGTTACAAGATTATACTATATAGCGTTTATTATATAGATTAGGTAGAATAGCGTTACAACCATTCAATCATCGAAACATTTGCTGAAAACCTTAAAACGACGGCGTGGAAAAGGAAATTGGATCCACCAGCGATGAATTTGAGGAATGTCTGTGTGAACTGTGAAATGCGTATCTATTTTGTTCTTGTGCCTGTAAATTGTTTCTTATTCATATGTTTTCTTGTCGGTCTCATGCTTTGGTGTATTTGGTTCAATTACTATTAAGGCTTTGTTTAGGATGCGAATAATATCCTTAAATATCCTTAATATCCTTTAACTTGAACAGGAGAACGGTAACTTACCATACACCATGCCTACTTACCAAAGAACATATCCTCACCTCAAACAAGTCCAGAGCATAGATGAGTAGCTTCAGCAATAGCTTGCAGTAAAATTCAGCAGTCAAGCAAGGATCAACACTAACCCACCAACACCATGAGCTTGCAGTCTCGTCGCAAAAAGCACAGCATAGTTGTAAAAAATGAAAATAAACAAAATTTGGTGCATGAGCTGGTAAAAAATCGCGCACATACACGCACAAAAACATAGTCACAAATTACGACAGCCCTTTCATCCGAATTAGCACAACATCACATCACAGAGCAGCAGCCGCTGAGTGATAAATGAAACACAAGTTGGAAAAGAGGGCCACTAACCCTCGCCCGCACATGCCATTTTCCCATCCTAGAACGCACATGGGGGGGTGGTTGCCACCCCCCCCCGTGCCATTTCGTTCCTGTTGGAGATAGAGCTTAGCGGTAAGGACCAAAAAGATTCTTTGGGAAGAGACGAATCTAATGATACCCAGTTTTACCTTCTCAGGTCAGTCATTGACCTTCCAGGTCAGGTCAAACTAAAAAATGTTGCTGTTTTGGGTCACCGTTGGATATCAAGTGCGCTGCTTATCATATACCGATGACGATGCTGTTTTCTGGTGCCAAGCCAGCTAGAACCTCTTTGTCACACTACCCGACCATAATTTTGCTGCTGAGGTAATTTCAGGTCAAGTTAGGTCAAGGTCAATTATATGTGTTTGTATGTCTGTGTGTGTCTGTGTGTATACTGATGTGCGCACCGATTGTTTTTGTGTCCATATTACATGAAATGATGATCTGAGAAGCTTTTACCAAAAATGCAGTCAAAAAACTTCACAAAAAGTAACTTCAGCTTGCCTAAAACGCAATTATCTTAGATGACCTAGGTTGACCTTGACCCTGACCTTGACCCCTGCACATCGTCGAACAACATGTTCCATGATAGGTGGGAGGTAAGACTGGCAAAAAAAGGCCGAAATCAGGGTGTCAAAAGCTCACAAGGCCCATGGCAAACACAAAATGTTGAGAATTGGCCATTTGGGTCATGACATGACCTGAAAAACAAGGTCATATCTCCGAAACCAAAAATCACAGAAACTTAAAATTTTCAGTGGACATCAAGAAAGGATAGAGGAGCAGCTATACGAAAACTCAGCCTTCTAGCTCTAAAAATGTTGAGTGCAGAGCAGAAAGACTACCTGGGGGGGGGGGGGGTGGCAACCACCCCCCCCATGTGCGGGCGAGGGTTAAAGTAAGCACTTAGCAACAGTGGCTGTGTAATGGCTTGTCAGCTGTGATTGATCGTAAAGAATGAAATCTGCATCAATGAGCATGTGGCACACATATCGTATTAAATAGTTCGTCCTTAGTGACCTGACCTGATCTGACCATCACCATCGTATGACAATCTATGCAATGCATGTTATCTTAGTAACCGAATAACGCGCTTTGGGTGATCGATGTTAATCCATTCTTCGCCAAATGAGCTACAAAGACAATAATGTCAAAACATGTAGTTTTTATTTTTGACCTGACCTTGACCTGACTTGTGACATACTTAGGAAAATAATTACCCCAAGCTCCTTCTTGTTAAAACCTTTTGATTGTCGGCCTCGTCTTTTTTACGACCATCCGTTCGGAAGTAAGACTGAGCGGTGGCAGAATCTTGGCGCGTTCGTTTGGCCCTTGCATGGCGCGTTCGGCTCAATACTACACCTGGGCGCAGGTTAACCCGCGCCCCGCTGGGCTATTCAGCCATACGCGCCCTGCTGGGGGGGGGGGGGCAGATTCTGCCCCCCCCTGTCTAACTTCCGAACCGATGGTCGTAGAAAGACGGGAAAAACGGCAATTGAAAGCTCTCAACAAGGCGGATCTTAAGAGCCCAAATTTTTTTGCTTAAGTAGGTCAGAGGTCAGGTCAAGGTCAGGTCAAGGGTACAAAATGCAAGTTTCTACAGTATTGGCCTTGCACCGTAGTTGCCGAAGAATGGACTGAGACTGATTGCCCAAAACGTGTTCTTAGACTACCAAGACAATATTCGTTGCACACAATGTCATTCAAAGGTCAAGGTCAAGGTCAGGTCAGGTCAGGTAAGGTCACCAAAAACAAAATATAGAAAAGGGGATGTGCGACACATGTTTTATGGGTCATTTTACTCATGGAATTCAATAGGCACACTCAATAAGTGATAAGAACCACCTCTGGATGAATTTCAGGTCGAGGTCAGGTCAAGGTCAGGTCAAGTGAGGTCAAATTTTGAAGTTGGTTGTTAAGGCCTAAAAAGGTGTCTATCCGATGCAGTTTTTCACGGCAAATCGAATGGTGCTATTTTTATTTCCGTACGAGGTCTAAAACTTCCAAAAAAATCATTTTTCAAAATATTTGTGTGTCGTGACGTCATAAAATTTTGAATAACTCCCACATTTTTGAACCGATTCTTCTAAAAATTGGTATGTAGGTGCACATAGACCACTTCTTTGACATATATTCCGGTTTTTTTCGATAAACTAAAAATTTTGGATTTTATAAATATTTTCCCAAAAAAGTCAGTTTTTTGGAAAAATTTGGCCAAAATCCAAAATTTTCAAAAAACCGAGATAGCCATTTGATAGACAAAGTAGAATCACGTATAACCTTTTTTGTTACGTCTTGATTCCTTTAAAAATGAAGAAGTTAGCGGCGTTTGAAATTTTGCCGTTTTTTAGGCGAAAATGGCGAACATGACGTCACTAAAACGTCAATTTCTCAAAAATTTTCCGACGGATTTCGCTCAAATTTTCAGGGAACGTGTCAAATTGATGTATGATAAGGTACTGAAAGTTTGACGTCGCTGGCGTAACGCGTTTAGAAGTTATTGGCGAAAAACGGGAGGGGGGGCAGATTCTGCCCCCCCCCAGCGGGGCGCGGGTTAATGAACTACCCGAGTAACCAGAATAAAATACTGTATAGAATTATCAGATTGCCCAAGGCCATTGACTCCTAATTGTAATTCAGAATCATCAACTGCCGTATGCTATTTGCAAACCATGATCATTTACTGCTGAACTATCCGACTACAGCCATCCCCCAGCAAGGCACCAATTTCTGTTGAACTATCCGACTAACCATCTTCCAGCAAGTCACCAATGCTGAACTACCCATCTATCCACCTACCAATGTGTCATCACTGACTGCTGAAATATCCGACTTAACCTCCACCAACAAGTCATCACTGACTGCTGGACGGTCCTACTCACCTTTTTCTGCAGCAAGATCCGACTAACCATCCACCAGCAAGTCACCAATGACCGCTATCCACCCACCAAGTCATCATTGACGTCTGAACTATGCGACTGACCATCTTCCACCAAGTCATCATTGACGGCTAAACTGTCTGACCAGACAGCCTGCACCAAAAAACTCACCAATGATCGCTGAAATATCCAACTAACCATCTTCCAGCAAGTCACCAATGACTGCTGAACTATCCGACTAACTGCGGTTAGTCGGATAGTCGGGATAATAGACTGCTGCACTACTCGACTAACCATCTTCTAGCAAGTCACCAATGACTGCTGAACCATCCGACTTTCCATCCACCAGCAAGTCACCAATGAATGAAGAAATATCCGACTATCTATCCACCGATAAGTCACCAATGACAGCTGAGTTATCCGACTATCCATCCACCAATAAGACATCATTGACTGCTGAACTATATCAGACTAGCCATCCCACCAGCAAGTCGCCACTGACTGCTGAATCCGACTTTCCATCCACGCATGTCACCAATGAATGAAGAAATATCCGACTATCCATCCACCAGTAAGACCTCATTGACTGCTGAACTATCCGACTATCCATCTACCAACAAGTCACTTATGACTGCTGAACTATCCGACTAACCAGAAACCATCCACCAGCAAGTCACCAGTGACTGGTGACTCTACTAACCATCTACCAACAAGTCACCAATGACTACTGAACTATCCGATTTGCGGCATTTATCAGCCAGCCAATCTTGCGAGCACTATGCCATTAAAGGTAGTGTGCCACCTTCGAAAGATTTCCCGTTTTATTTTTCCTAGGATAAGAAGCTTCTGTTTTTACCTAATATCGCAAAAAAATCAAAAATGGGCCTGGAATAGTGCCTTTTTCGCCTAAAAGTTTATCGGTTTTTAGATATGTATAACAACTGTAGTGGGCTCACCTGCAAACAGGCGTCGGGCAACAATCGCGAATGCGGCGCACTTGTGACAATAAGCAAAGGTCATTTAAGTGTTACGACCATACGACGTACGGGAATGAGTTATCAGCTGTCTAATCGTAGACAACACAATGTCGAGCCTTAAACTGTAAGCCTGTATTGGTATTGTTTCTTAAATTTGGCTGTCGAACATTAATTTGTGGTTTGAAATATGATTTTATGTAAAATAATTGATATGAAACAGCCGTCTCTTAAGTTATGACCCCATTACACCACACGCAAGTGGCAGAAATGACAATGATCAGCTGACGCATTTTTCTTGGCCGAAGTCAGAGCGCGCGGCCCGACGCACCACGCGTATTTGGAAATTCCGACCTCGACGAGCATCAGAAGCCACCTAACAGGCGTGTTCGAAACCGCAGGAGATGATGATGAACGGGTTTATCGAAACTTGATTGGATGAGCCTATCGGTAATAGCGATTTTAGTGTGTGCATTTATTGTTCATAGTGGTGTGAAATGTGGTTGGGGTACGACCGACAACCCGTCGGGGCGAATTTCGCACTGGGGTACTCAAAATTTGAAGAATTTAAGACGTTTCCATAAGTTTTGAAGGTATGGATAAGTTCTAAAAATCCGGTTCTCCTTATCCGGGTCATTAACTCCATATGGTCCAAGAAAGCTGGCACACTACCTTTAAGCTAAACTGCCTTGAACAAGTCACTGACTGGTGAGCTGTATAACAGATCTCCAGGACTCAACGCTCAAATGCAAATGCATATAAAATATGAACAGGATCTCTTCTGTGAACGGGACGAGTTTCCCGTTCGGCCTCCGATCCGGCGGCCGCCGTTTTGCGGCTGCCCTGCTCGCCATGCAATCCGGAACAACGGGAAAGCCTACCATCCCAGGGGCGAAAATCCGCCGTCTGACCTTGACCTCACGGCAGGCCGCGAGCGAGCGGCGAACGAAAGATGGACAGAGGGTCGAGATCTTGACTCGTCTGACCGCGACCACGCGTCAAAAATGCCCATATAATGCTACCTTGAATGTTGCTGCATGATACAAGCTAGCCTGTGAAAAGAGATAAAACTATGCAGAGCAAAATCAGTCTAGCATGCACTTCAAAAATTAAAGGAAGAGCACAAAACAAAAAGGAGTGGATAACACCAGTGCAGTCACCGTCAGCCGCCCGTGTGCAGCCCTCGGGGAGCCAGCTGAGGGGTGGCCAGTCCCCCAGCGGCTCGACCCGTGAGGCAGTCCCGGCAGCGACAGTGAGCTGCTCTGGTGATGGAAGCTGTGTCCGGATCTGTCATTCGGAGATCCCGGCTGGCACAGGAAGAAAACCAGTCCTAGACGTCAGGTAGAAGGATATTCAGTCACAAAATGCTGATTTGACGGGAATCCGCTGCTTCTAACCCTCCCAACGACGAGAAGCAGTACAGCGTCTCTTCATCCCGAGCAGGCTTGAGACCGCACGGACATATCAGATGTAAGTCCGAGCTGGAGCTTTACGATTAGCAACATATCCAGCATCCCATCTAGACATATACCTAAAAATCAGTTTACAAAGGTGATTTTGTGATTGAAAAGGATATAATTATATAAAAACTGTACATGAAAAGATAAGTCACCCAGTGTTTTAATTGCTCGAAATGTTCCACGATTAGGCGTTACGGCTCAGGCATTACGGCTCACTATGCCTCAGAAAGGGTGCGGTACTTGGTTACGGAAACATCTGCACCATGGGTATATGGTAAATATACCCATGGCTCTCTAAATCTTAAACTAATTCTTAACTAAGACTTAAAACCTAAGGCCTAAGTCCTTAACCTAGAACTTAAGCTAGAGCTTAACCTAAGACTTAACTTAAGACTTAACCTAAGACTTAACCTAAGACTTAACCTAAGACTTAACCTAAGACTTAACCTAAGACTTAACCTAAGACTTAACCTAAGACCTAACCTAAGTATTGAACTAAAGCCTGCCTAAATATGAGCATGCATCTAAGCCCACCCCTCTCGTTATGTTATGTCGGCTATAGGCCAGACATAAATCGCCCTTTCCCGCACAACGTAACAAAGTAACCGCCCACATTCTGTGGCATCGTCAGCGTCAGCTGAAATCATTCAAAAGAAATGTAAACGCATATCTTCTCCGAACATAAAATGTCATATACGACTTTCGAACATTAAAAATTGAAAACTGAAAACATTCCGAGCCTTTGAATTTTTTTTTTTTCAGTCACGGCCTAGTTTTAGGCCGGGCAAGTGTCCCACAATGCAGCATCTGGATGCGGAAATCGACCTATGCATTTCAGGCACGACCGCTCAGTGTGACTAAAAATTCCAACAATCGACGTCGACCTGAATGATCGATATTTAAAGACGGCAATAGCGATGGATTGCTGATAACCAGTCACAACCAATCAACTGAAGAGTGGAGATTGCATGGATACAGTTGATTGCCTTATAGTCTCTAGTCCTGATATCCAGTGAAGAGCTGATGAAATTGCTCGGCTGTTGATGGAAGAAGAAGCGATGATCCACGCAAATAAGCACAAAACTACCAGTTTTGATAACTGGTGGGCATTGGAGACCAATACCGGATAAATCAAAACTAATGGCATAAATTCCTGGGCGACTGGACGTGATGTTAAGAGACTACCCTGCAAATATTCGGAGATAGACAGCTAAGACTGACAAAAAGGCTAATGACTGGTAGTCATCACTAACGGCTATGTTAACTGGATGACATCTTCTCAGCTCGAGGACAGACCGACCAAACCACTATCAAAAGTATAAGTGATCACATTTTAATATAAGCAGTCCAAAGTGTCCAACTAACGACTCAATAATCCCACAGAAGAAGCACTGCTAGACTGCGGCCAAATGTTCCGCACGAAAGACAACCGCTTTGGTGAAGCATTGGTGACATAACCAAGTGCTAACAGCGAAGGCTAAGGTCCAACGATGAACGAACGCATCCAAACAAAATACGATTAGCGCACGTGACGTAGAAAACAACGATAAAAATGAAAACATGTACAATTAAATGCGGAAGAAACGCATACCGAAGGAGGCTTAGCGGCTAGCTCGAGGCATTGTAAACCAATACGCTAAAATGATGACAACGATCAGCTTAATATAAACCGCAGTTGACCACGACGAAGAAGTTAACTCTCGCCCGTGCTGGCATTTTCCCAGTTGCTTACGTATGGGGGTCTGTTGGATACCCCTCCATTGTCCTTCGGCCCCTGATCAAGCTAGATCTTGGCGGAAAAAAAACGAGCGTACTACCCGTGACGAGAGATCAAAATTGTAAGGTCTAATTGGTCATCGGTTGATATTTCAGGTCATGTCAATGGCCAAAAAGTCGGGAAAATCGGGACCTGCTACAACATCATAAACTTGAGTTCTCATAAGGGTTTCGGGATCCTGATTACGAATTTCATGTTAAATTTGGTCAAAGATGATATATTCATGCAATTGATGTAGATCAGGTCAGGTCAGGTCATGTCAACTAGTAGCGTTCTGCCTGTCAACCACTACAGAAGGCTTCATAGGCAGACAGTTTAACTACTTCTCAAATGTTCAAATCACAAATGCGTGCTGGATTCGAAATAAGGCCTTACAGCTTCCTTAGTGACATGTAAAAGATGAATCAAGGTCATCTAAGGTCAATGACGAATACAAGAACATACAAGATGTCACTGGTCGAGCATTGCCAAAGGTAGCACTTAGTAACGAATTACGCAGAATTGGCTATTGATCAATGACAAATTGCTTCTACTAACTAAAAAAGTGTCTCCGGTAGACGGTGATTGAACTGCAATATAACACATGATTTATTACCTTCATTTCTGGCCACACTAACGAGTTAAACGAAGGATCGATTAAGTTGCTTTAGAATATCCTTATGCCCACGCCCAACCCTGTGTTTTCTTGAAAATGTTTCTCCTCGGATAGATTTTCCATTGCACGGGTGTGAGTGCGCAAGACAAGTGATTTTTTCTTAGAAAAGCGTGGTGCTTTACAATCATCTATGTATCGAATAGCGACCTGCCCTAATTGCATATGCGAAATATTGTGCCTCTCCGACCCTATTACCGCTGTCCACGCGGTTTGAAAATGCCGGTGACCAATTTTAAACGTAAGTAGAATAAGGACTTCTTATTTAAATGCGTGTCGTTTTAGGAGCTGGGGTCAAGCTAGCATTTCAGGTAGTGTTCGACTGTAGCACCCCCGAGACCCAAAGTGCACCACTCCGGGCGGTTGACCTTCGGTGACCTCTGCCGGCCGGGGCAGCGGTCAGCTGGCTGCCCCGTGGCCGGAGAGCAGTGCCCGCGGCGGTCAGTCCGGTGCCGGGGGCCGGGCCGGGGGCGGGGCGATTCAACATGACAAACACAGACGACAGGAGGTGAATCGCAGGCGGACCCAGATGGTTTTATATAGATAAAGACCAGATAACGTGTCAACTTAGATTGATTTGATATGGCTTGATAAAATCATTGATTTATTGCCAACGGAGGTAAAGGCAGGAAAAGGCAAAGAACTATACAACAGCATCAAATGGTATTTCATCTTTCCAAAAATATATACATTTAATATTGCTTTTTATCTGATCAAAACATGGATAACGGTGAGCCCCAAAATGAATATCTAAATGAAGACAAATTTATCAAGTCTGACAAATGAAACGCATTTCATCTGGATCCGCCATTGGACCTACACCTTGAAGCACACGATAGAAACTGAATTACCGCTCGACCAGTTCGGGAGCGGACTGACCATTCGCGATCCGAAGCTCCTCGTAGTGCAGATGCCAGAGACGTGTCGGTCGAGGCCCTCTTCGACGACACATGTCTACACTCGCACCAACGTTCACTCCACTCAACCACTCACCGAGCTCACTCACTCACTCACTGACAGTTTGAGTTCGATCACTCACTGGCTGCTCTCACGAATCACAACTCCCGACCACGAAGTTCGAGCTCAGGCTCAACTCTCAAGGCTGCACGGCACCACCATCGTACACACATCACTTGCTCACTCAAAATCACACCTCACACGTCACCTCACGCCAAAAATGTCTCCTCACCCGTGCACTCCGATCTCGACAGAGCACGCACAACCACACGCACAAACCTCCCACGGACATGCCTGAGTCAGTTCTCCCGCCCAAAAGCCCCCGTGCTCAAATACGTCAACTTGCCGCTAGAGGGCGCCGCACTACGGTTCATGGACGAGTGGAATCGAGCGAAATATGAATCGCAGGAAAAGGAGTAAAATGCGTAGTAAACAAAGTATGTTGACGCTTCACTGATATGACCATTGACCGGTTATGTGCGTTCAATTTATTATCTAATTTTATTATAACAAATTGAAATTTGCAAACAAATCGATGGATCTCGATTCTCGGGAGGCCAACTCCGCTCGGTTGCCAAGGAGACGGTTAGACGGTTGGCTACTACATTGGCGCGGGCCAGGCGAAGAGGTTAACCCGGCCGGGCCCGGGGGGTAATCCCAACCACCGCAGCCCGGGGGGGGCGTTTTTCGCCCCCCCCTGTCTAACTCCGTAAATAAGGGAGCTACGGAAACAAAAGCGATACCAAACGAAAGGTCCTTACGAGACGATTCTAATGCACCTAAAATTTTTGACCTCAGGTCAATTTTCAAGGTCAGAGGTCAAGGTCAAAGGCAAAAACCGCCACATGTGTAGTGATCTCAAAGTAAGCCTTCTAGAGGACGGCAGGCTGCATCAAACCGGCAAAATTGGCTGTCAAACGAAAGAAGAGAATCTGAGGATTCTGAAAATGTGCTCAAAGTGAAAGGTCAAGGTCAAGGTCACGCTCAAAATTGACCTCAAACTTGGCACTTTTTCGCATATCTTGCGTGCTAACTTCCAAGATGTTTTGAAATGTTTTGAGGCTTATCAGTTCCCTATTTGTGGTTCATCTTACGATACAAGGCTGCTCAAAGGTCAAGGTCACAGAAGAGTATCCCTGCTAGAGGCTATTTCACTGATTCAAGTCAGTAATAATAAATAAGACAATTTTGCAATCCGGAAGCTCTAAATGAAGGCTTAGAGGAAAATAGATGCCAGATTCGTGATCAGCGGGTACAAATCCATCATAAACGACCTTTCATGTGTCAAGGTCAACCAGAGGTCATTCGAGGTCACATGAGGTCAACATAAAATTTGACCTTTTCCGAACAAAATATATATCATTCGACGCGGCTTGACAAGGCGAATGCGATGGTACCACTACCGTAGCTCTAGGACCATTTTTGTCGAAGTTATTTGCGAAAAACTAAAACAACATTTCGGGGTCGTTGACCTGACCTCTGACCTCAGGTCACCAAAACTATTTTTCTATTTTTCTCTAGGTCAAACGCTACACAACCATGCTCGTAATTTGTCTTTATCTCTAAAACTCTATTTTTAGCAGCTATTTGAAGTTTGCGTCTGTGACGCCGAAGTTTGCCGTGCAGGGGTCTAGAAAAATGGACCTTGTGACGTCATCAAGGGGGCTAGGTCCAAATTTTTTACTTCAGAAGATGTCAAATTGATGGGAAAAAAGGTACTGAAAGTTTCGCCTTCCTATCCCTAAGTGTTCGGGAGCTATCGCAAATATTCGCCAGGGGGGGCGAAAAACGCCCCCCCCCCGGGCCCGCGAGGGTTAAAACTTAAAAGGTCAGCTAGCCTGTGGGCGATCGCGGGCGACGGTGAATTTTTGTCACTAAGGTCAGCTTTTGCTGGACCTGCAATAATTCAGCGCTATGGAGACGTCTTACGGTGCTAGTGGGCATTATCAATAGCCAATATGTATTTATTACATACCTATATCACAGTCCAGCATCAAATGAATAAGAAAATGTTATCGATTCTGGCACCTTCTTCGTAATTTTTACAATTGCTGCCCTGCGAACATTTTCGACGTTATTTACCAAAAACTGAGCTCCTACCCTGGGGCATTTGGCATGACCTCAGACTAGAGCTCACCAGTTGACATGAGACCTTAAGATTGGATACCAGTCGCTACGTCTCGTAACGGCGCACACCCACACCGCACACGTTTTTTTTTTAGGAGGTTTTGATCTTGTGGTCCACCCTCACCCTCCAAGACCTGCTCCTTGATACGATTGATGGTGTGGGCGGTCGGGGCAGAAGCGAGGGGCGAAGGGGGCTTCGCTCCGTTTTGTGCTGCACCCTGGTGGTAGCATTATGAACCTGTGGTTCCTGCAAAATACGCTAGTTAGCGGTTGTTGCCCGACTTGGCTGGCTAGGTGACTGCCATTCATAACACGGCTCAATCAGTCGACGCGGGACCTAATGAATCAACAATTGTCAATTGCCGCTAAAATGAGGAAACTCTGAAATAATGAAACAGTAGCTTAGGGGGACTGAGAGCTAGCAGGTGCTAAGGCATTTGAAGCCTGCTCGGTAGTGAACCGGCGACCGTATATTTCTAAAGCTCTGATTCTATACCTACATATATTTATAAAGGCTCCGATCCTGCCGCTGGCACCCGCCTCATTCAGCAGCCGGTCTGGGGACGTCCCGCCGGCCGGCCTGGGCGCGGCCGCTCGGAATAACTCACTTCCGAGCCGCCTAATGCGGCGCCAAAATGCAGATGCCATGCGTTTGATGACGCTGCAGCTGGCGCTAACGTTGGCGAGACGACGCCGGCAGACGTCCCAATAACCGGCGAGGAGGGTCGGGCCGCGCCTAAACGATGAGATGGTCCTGACAAATGATATCCGAAACGGCGGAATATTCAGCAGTGATTCCGGTAAGCGGTCGTCAGATGGGACCAAATAAGGAAACGAAGCGATCATCGATGATTTGACAGCGATTCGTTCGTCGAATTCAGTCGTGGCTCAGTTGAGTGATGACGGGTGGTGCAGGAAGGAAAAGTCTGGTGGGTACCAGTGAGAGTTTCATGTTAGTCACGAGTGATTGTCATTGGAGGGTGGAAATTGACTCGCACGGCGTCGGTCCGCGCGTGTTTTGCGGAGCCTTTATCGCGCAGATCCGCGCCGAACGCGACACCAAAGCACTGCGAGCTGAACGTGCTCGTGTTGAGACGCAGTGAAGCGTTAAATGTGTCCAGACAGCCGGGCTACATGCGACAGCACGACCACTGATAGGGGACGTGGGGATGTCCATGAGCCATGGGAGCCTGCTTTGAGGACAAAAGCGCTGCACATTGCACAACATAGTATACATTATCAGACGCACCGCATGCACGAGTCATGCAATGTCCTTCACCATTTTTTATGTCGTGTCGTGTCCTTTGTCGGCTGACTTACAGATAAATCCACATGGCAATGTCAACTATCACCGTTGACATTGGTCTTTCGACCACAAGTCTTTCGTCTTTCGACCACAAAAAGGAGGATCTGGCGAGGGAAGCCTCTGCAACTTTTTACAGCACAGGAAACGGCTGCACGTAGGTACAAGAACCAGCCTCACCAATTCGAATGAGTGCCAATTAGAGTCACAACACCATGTTCTTCATAGACCTCAATTTGTTCTCCATTGTATCTGTACTCGTAAAACACCATGACAAATATCATCCGCCATAGATACCTTGTCGAACATGACAGCAGTAGTATGGTTACCTGCATGACGCCAGATCCCAGGAGCGTATGACATATGGTTTCCGGTCAGTGGTTGACACGTGAACAGCAGTCAGCTGCGACTCAGCTGGGAAGATCTCTGATCTGAGCGCTGATATCAGCAGTTCTGACTGTTAGACCAACCGGTGGACCTACTGGGATATGAGAAGGGCAGGAGGGGGTGGGAAGACAGGGAGGGATGTGTGGGTACTGGGGGGACGGTGGGGGATGTGAGGAAGACATGAAGGGATGAGGAAAGGACAGAGATGTAGCGAGGACAGAGGGATGAGGATGGGACAGATACATGATCAGAATAGGGAAGCCAGAAGAAAAGGTATAGGGATATGAGACTTGGGAGGGGGTTACAGGAATGTGGTAACTATGAGGACAGTATGGGATATAAAGTCAGGGAGGGATGTGATGACAGCAGTGATGGAGGAGCTACTGTGACGCCGTCTTTTGTCCAGCGACCAGCTCTGCGGCTCTGTCCATCCTCTGTTGACGGTAGGACGACTCGGGGAGGTCCAACCCGCCGCCGCCCTGCTCCGATCCATCAGCCTCCGACAGGGCCGGTATGCCGAGTGGCTCGCGTGTGAAAAGATGCCTCGCAGAGATGAGCGGGCCCCGCGTCACGCCAGTAAAGGATTGCCGGTGGCCGGTCGGTCCGGGCGCCCCGGACAGCATTAATTAGTCGACTTATCGGGACGGAGCACAATCGGCCGAGACTCCCATCCGTCAGCCGCGGATGACGGGCGTCATCGGTAGCCGCTGGGACGCCGCCGCCGTCCGCCTGCGCCGCCATCCGCCGCTGCTGTCGCCTCTGTTGTATCGAATCTTGATGCTGAAGGCGTCCCCCAGTGGTTAACATAATCATTGTCACAGGAATTCCCACGATTGTCATGGCCGTTGTGTGAGAGCATTCCCATCACCCCTGCTCTGCACATACTTTGAAATTTAATTGCGTGGGTGACTCGGAAGAATTGATATGTTGCATAAATGTCCATTCCCGTTCCGTTTTGACAAATCCATACATTGCGTGTTATTTCTATTCGATGCATTTATTGGATCAGGCCCATATTTTATAATTGGTATGCGTGCCCTGATTTTTTCCCGTCTTGCTACAATCGTCTGAGCGGGCGATAGGAAAATGGTGAGAGTTTTACTGGCTTGCAATCCAGTCCACGTCTCAGCCACGGCTAATATTGACTCGAGCTGCGATCTCACTGTTGGTCTCTCAGAACCACACACGCCGTGTACCTTTGGGGACTTGCCTACACTTTCTCTAGCTGAGAAAAAGCGGAGGAAAAAGTATCCTGCTCGAATGCATGGGATGTTGCACACCCAAATCAAACCACTGCCATTCAGGTCCGTTTGACATAGCGATACCCCCTGCACCGACTGTCAATCACTTCGACACTAAAGCGCAAAGTTCAAAGTTCTAGCGCCAGAACGTTATGTTATAGAGGTGTTCGATTTAAAGAAGTTAAACGCGTTTTGTTGCTTGCTTTCAACTCGGCCTCGCGTCCAGTGAGTCCAGAGGGCCAATACGCCGGTCCCGTGCCGAACCCTCCCCAATCGATCCCAGCTCACACCCATCTCGTGACTGGCACCTGACCTGCATGACAACTATGGGGTCGACGAGTGACCGAGGGGAGAGAGAACGAGCGGGAAGAAGAGGATGGGAGGGAGGTCCCTTAGGGAGGGTTGCCAGTTGCCACCCGTTCGGTAATGAGGGAAGATTGAGAAGCCGGTGGAATCTGGAGGGCACTCAACAAAAAACCTGTATCGAGTTAGCGTTTTTGTGGTGCTCGGTAATATTGGGATGCGGCTTGGGTAAACACTTGGCTGACTTTCAGCCATGACGGAGAGAAGATTGCCAAGGTCAATGGTATAAGTGTTAGCAAATAGAGATCTGAGCAGGCTCTCGGAAGCAATGGTTTATTTAGCACTTGGTCTTGGGCTAATACAAGAACGGTGAATATTATGTACTTCGCTTCTATCCATCCCTGCCTCTTGGCAGTTCGAACTGTCCTCAGAGTATAGCTAACATCAGTAGGTATCGGTCACACTTCCGTCCCCCGAAGCAGTCACCGTACCCATAACGATGACAGCGGTGACCATTTGCCGTGTATTTGCGGTTGGTCAGCTTCCCCTGATACACATTCGCCGAATGGCTCCATAACTAACGACATTTGTCTTGTTGGCAGAGTTCGCTGAAAACAAGATGGCTTCACGGCCACGTTGTCGGAAGAAATCTACA
Source organism: Amphibalanus amphitrite (assembly GCF_019059575.1). Classification (NCBI taxonomy): domain Eukaryota; kingdom Metazoa; phylum Arthropoda; class Thecostraca; order Balanomorpha; family Balanidae; genus Amphibalanus; species Amphibalanus amphitrite. The sequence goes on along the minus strand of NW_024881738.1, from coordinate 605,946 downwards.
AAGGCCGTACGGTTTAGATGAAAATCCGCACCCAATTTCAGGCGGCATTTGGTGAGTGGGCAAAGGCCAAAGGCAACACATTTAAAAGGAATCTAAATGAGACGGAGGGTAAATGTGCCGATGATTTTGCACGTGATTGCGTCATGAGATAATAGCGGCGGTGAGGCAAAACGATGGATTTAATTAAAGTTAGACCCCGTAGACCGCAGTGTTACGTCCATCTGTGACTTATTTCTATGTCTTTGCTTTACGCTGTAGTTTGTCTGTCTTTGACAAGGTTCCTCATCTGCCTGTTATGCGCTGTGATCAGTCTGTGTTTGTCCGTCTGTGACGAGGCTCTCTGTCCGTGAAGCTCTGTGATCCTCATCCTGCACCTCTCGGCGCAGATCAAACAAACCTCTGATGATGCACATGCCACCAAATTGCCTCCCAGCAGGACCTCGGACGTTCCCAGCACGCTCGGCGGCTTGGAACACTATCAATAATCTGCTAATCACCTCCGATTAAAAAGAAAGTTATTAATCGTCCAGCGCTCGCGAGGAGGGCCCATTCGGCGTTCTCGCTCGTCATATCTCACCGGTCCTAGGACCGGCCCTTGCAGTACACTTTGTTGACGCCGCTGGCCTCTAGCACTGCAGGACGGGACCGCGGCGGCGCCTGTGTCGGCTCGCAATGACAGAGTTATGGGCGGTTCGGGCCGGCGGCCGGACAGCTCTCGGGCGATATATCCGACAATGCTGTAGCGCGCTGGGACTTAATCAGCGGCTAAAATCAGCGGTGCTGCGGCTAGCACCTGGACTCTAATTGTGCGACGCTATCAGTGGGGACCGTATTTTGCCAGCGCTAATTGCAACTGTCTTCTGCAGATGTTTTGAAACACGCGGTAGCGGTGGGGGGTAATCGGAATGGTTCACTGGTTATGATTCTCGTTTATGATTACATCAAAGCATTATGTGCTTCATAAGACATGGACGGGATCCTATTACATTCCTGTGAATTATCTCTGAGTGGGAAGCGACTGCAGCCTCGCTATACGATTACTTTGCTTTAGGTACACGTTGAAATTTGCGTGGTTCTTTGCGATGGCGGTCATTAATTTGGCTGATATTTGTGATTTTCCATTCGAAATAACAATATACATAAATATAGCTATCATAGGTAGGCAATAGGCATGACGACCTTATGGTCTTAGGGATAAGTAATTCGGTATTTCATAAATAAGGTATCATCAAATCATTTGTTATATTGACTATTTTAAGCAATTCGTTGCACAGCTACATTTTTGGTCGGTTTCAATGCAAGCTGCATTTGCCGTGGAAATCACACATTATCCATAAAAATGTCCAGGCTGAAGAGAGCAGATTCGATTCGGGCACGGCTGTCCTCGAGAGGATATCTAGGCCAACGTAATGTGCGGTCCGATGACAGATCTCCCTGTTTGGAACGACCCGCCTTCTGGAACCCCTCTCGAGAGGCTCTCCCCTCCTCTCCCTCTCCTCTCCCCGTCCTTGGGGGAGTCGGAAACAGTGGCCTCCCCGCTCCCACCTTCTCCCTCTCCCTCCTGGGGTGACCAGTGCTACCACTCTGCTCGCCATTCACCTAAATCAAATTGTCTCCGGGAAAAATCAATAGGTATGCCGTTTGGCGGGCCGCCCTTTGAGACTGCCCGCCCGGCCGATTGGGCACGCATTCCGTGCTCTGGGGCGGTCAGCCGGCCCCGGTCCCCGGTGTCACCAACGGGCAGGGGCGCGTCCAGCAAGGTGTAAAGGGTAGGGAACAATAGTGCACCTTGGTTCTGCTGCTGCTGCAATCGCAATCCACGATATTTTAGCGTTCAATGTTGTCAGTCTTGCTGGATGTGACCGAGAGTCATGGCTGTGCACCAGATGTGAAGAATGCAGCTCTGTGCACTTTGCACCGGCTATTGCACTTTTGGTCCCCTTGCGTCGCCTCTGCCTTTTCGGGTGGTCGAGGTTTTCATCGCACAAATGAGTTCAAAGGAAGGATTGTGCCATTTGGAATATCGGCGATTTGGAACAAAGCCCGCTTCTAGAGCGTCGGCTCTTGTGAACTGCTGTAACCCATTCAGACGACATTCGCTGCCACAATGGCGGGCAAACACAGTGGCCGGACGAGGCAGACCGGCGGGCGCCACCCGGGAGGTCCGCTCCCCCGGACACTGCCCCTGTGGACAGGCCGCACAGTGGCCGGCGGCCGCCGCACAGTGGGACCACCAGCGGACAGGCCATCCGTCACACAGACGACAGTGTGGGTGGGACGCGCACAAATCCGGCACAATGATCGGTAATCGTCGAACGCTGGAGAGACCGGGAATAGGATTGAGACCCGTGAGAACCGACAGCGTGCTGTGAGATGGAAATATTTTAGAGAACAGTGAATAGATCGCTGAACGTGAGCCTGTGGTATGATTCGTGGGAATGCGTCCACCTCAAATATAGGGACTAAATGTGCTCAATCAGAAGAGGCATTCGCAGTTATTGATAGTGTTGTATGAGATTCAATTTTCTTTTCATATTCATAACTATTCGAAAATAGTTGGGCGCCTGATCAATATGTGTGTAAAACTTTATCCTAAACGAGCATTTGCCTCATTTTATCCAAAATTCAACAAACTTGTCTGGCTTTCACGTTCTCCATTGGACTATTTTTCTTTGTTCAGCATCTTTTCAAACGCTCCACCTTCACACCTCCTAAAAAGAGACCGCTTTTCCCCTGTTCTCCATTTTCCCGTCCGATTACTTGGCAAAGTTTGCAGCGACTTTAAGCCGGCAAGTTTTTTCATCATGCTCAACACGACGAATAGTCAAACAGCGCGGTGGCCGCTGGCATTCCTTCCCGGCACCGTCTATCTAACGACGCAGATAGTGCGAACTATGTCTCGCTTCGCTGACGCGCGTAAAGCCGAGAAGGGGAGAGCCAGCCAGCCGCCGACCAAATTCTCAAGAAAAAAAAACTGCTGCTGGTGCGGTTTTCTCTCAGAGAGTGCCGATTTTCCATCGCTGGATCTATCACACCGCGTGAACAATGAAACAACCCTGATCAGGTCCTCGCTCAGACTCTTCAAAAACGAGTGGTGGCGGGGGTGGCGAGCTTAGCTCATAAATCAGCGCCTCAAGATTCCACCGGCCTGCCGCGGCAGGAGCGGTAACGACCGATGGGGCAGGATCGGCGAGATGAGAGCTGTATGAGGTAGTCGACGCCGCGATGAGGACTATCTCCCCTCGGATCGACGCTCAGCAGACGGCGCCGCTCTCTCTTGACAGCTCTCCCCTGCTGCCGCTCCGGTGCACGCTCTCGGCTCGCTCCCCACTGCTCCGTCCCCGCGGACGCGTTGTGGCGACCGAGCACGCGGGGAGACGCCCGAGCCGCGAGGGGAGAAGTGCCGGTCGAAGTGTTGGTAGGTATCTCTGCGCGGTCCGGTGAGATGGCTTTCGTCGGTATAAGCAGTAAGGTGTGTGTCGTCACTTCTCAGTTACAAGTGTTCGGTACGTTTCTATTTCAATCAATTCAGTTTCTTCAAAATCAATGACTAACCCCGTAATCAGGCTCAGCTGAGCGCAGTTTACACCAGCTCATGGCGCTCAGAATCCCCAGGGCTCAGCCCGGTGCACAGGCTCCACCGGCTGATCAATGCTCACGTCTGTTCGGTGGCGCTGGCGAAATTGGTAATCAGCCGTGCCGCCTGTGTGGTCATCTATCCAGCCCGACGAGCCGGCCGGCCGCAGATGGTCTCTCCCGCTGGCGGATCGTCCTCAGTAGCTGCTTCGACTGAGCTTTGAACGTCCTCAGTAGCTGCTCATACTGAGCTCAGGTCAGTCATCCTCATTAGGTGCTCTGGATGAGCTCCGATCGTCCTCAGTAGCTGCTCCCGCTGTACTCGGACCGGCCGCGGCCTTCTGCTCCGGCTGAGCTCGGACCGTCCTCATCACCAGATATGGTCTGCGACTCAGCTCCGACCATCCTCAGTAGCTGCTCCGGCTGAGCTTGGACCGTCCTCAGTAGCTGCTGAGCTCGAATTGTCCTCAGTAGCTGCTGAGATCGGACTGTCCTCAGCACCGGCTCCAAGAAACTAAGACAGTCCTCAGTAGCTGCTGAGCTCGGGCTGTCCTCAATAGTTGCTCCGACTGACTGAGCTCGGACTGATCTACTCCGGCTTACCTCAGTCCATTCTACTGCAAGCTCGGACCGTCCTCACGAGGTATAGCTGCTGAGTTCGTAGCTTCTCCATCTGCTCCGCGGCATGTGAGCCTCCCACCGTTTTACATTTAGCAGCACACCGGCAAGTCAGTCGTTCGTGCGCCGCGCGTGAGAAGATGATGAGACACATTTGTCTGCTGGGGCGGCGGCGGCCGGTCAGAATTTCCTGTTGCAGCACGGCTGCCAAGATCAGACGGCGATAGACTCGGGTCGGTCCGTTCGTTATGAGTCTGGGCAGCCGGCGGGTGAGGGGAGGGGGAGCGCGGGGTCTATCCGAGGAATGGAAGGCCCTTTGAGGAAACGTAGGGCGGCAGCTGTAGCCGATATGTGGTCGGGCTGGTCAGGATGGCCAGTATAATGTAGCAGGTGATACCAGTGTCGGACGTTTATGGCACATATTTTAGACGCAAGGCAGGAGATTAGTTTCTGACCAGTATGCCTACCGTGCGGCTTAAATGAAAAATAATGTTACAAAGAATTAATTAAGTCATACCGCCTCTACTTCAAAGGAAGTTACACTGTAATATGAGTCTGGTTGCATTCTAATTTCCCTTTGGAAATTGAATCTTTATTACTACGCGGATTAGCATACACTTTCGCAGTATATTACAAATGGCTTCATTTATGCCTCCTTTGCGTCATCCCATGCTAGGTCGCTTTGTTTTACGAGCTCTCATATCGTTACCATATCCGCCATTTTGCGCTAACGGCCGTCGGGTACACTCGCGGGCCGATTAGGGCCGCCCCGACAATGATGGCACTGCTCCATTATCCTGGGCCGCTCACCGCGCCCCGGCCAGCCGGCTTCCGGGCCAGGTCGGCCGATCAGTCAGAGCGGCACACCCTTCCCCCACCCGCGGCCCAGCCACTGACGGCCCTGTCTCCCCTTGGTGGGCTGCCAGACGGCCCAGCCCCGCAGATCCACGGGGGACGCAGACACACAGGGGCTGCATAATCAATGGGACAGGCATGAATAGGCCATCAGAATTCCACTCAGACGACATGAATCGCGAATGGATCGGAGCACAGATATGGTCTGCGACAATTTTTATATTTTTCCGTCGATGTGCGAGATGCCAATTAAAAATTTGAAGTTAGGTTTGTGAGTGGTGTTACTTGTCCGTAAGTGATCAGCCGTTGTTATGCTATTGTGACTTTTAACGTATATGTATGTCGACTATTTATGGCCTACCGTCCTCTAACAGACCATCTTTGTTGTAAATGATGCGCCCGCAAACTTCAACGATCAACAAATTGCCTTAAATGGCATCAGCAAAACTTTGTTGATGCGGTTGCTGCTTTGTTACAGGCTCAGCTAGAAACGATGAAGTGACTGCCTACGCATCATATCACAATTTTAGTCGAAAACACCTCTATTATCTTTCGCACTATCCAAAGCGTCTCATCGCAGCAAGGCAATAAGCCAACACTGATGAGATGAACGGTGCGCGAACTCGTGTTACTTGTGAAATCCTACCGCAACGGTACAGGGAAGCTGCTATGTGGTTATATTGACATTCTTGAGCTGTTATGATGTATTTCATGCCCCTGTCTCCTGATCGTCTGCCATGTCAGCCGCCTAATCGGCGTCTGTTCGTCTGTCGTATGTCTGCCGTCTGTCTGTCTGCGTCTGTCCGTCTGTCTGCCCGGCCCGTCCACCATGCCCCGCTCCCTCCGCCTGCATCCCGTCCCGCCGCACCGCCTGGCCCGGCCGCCACTGTATCCATTACGAACGTGACGGCCGCATAATGGCCAACGGACGACGTCGGACAGTGCGCTGCCACCGGCGCCGACGGATCGACGCAAAAACGGCACGCTAGTAATTGGCGCTATGGGCCGGCGCGGGGCTGGGGCTCATCCATACCGGGCAGGCTAACCGGGTGTGACGGATAACCCCACCCCGCGGCACCTCCACCAGCGCGCCAGCTCGGCCCTACCCCATAGCATCCCCGCCTGGCGCCTGCAGATCGCTTAGAGATGGGGGAGAAACAATGTTCTAGCTTTACTTTTGTTAGAATGTGTCTTATTGAACGCTGATTTCTGCAATGTGTGGGCCTTCTGAAGTATCCGAAGTTGAGATGCACGGTGAGCTATGCCAGGCATGACTTGACCCCTGAAATATGCTAGCCTTTTCACTGGTCAGGCTCTAGACCCGTCGCCTTCAAATTTGCCTCTATTCTTCACACAAATCGATGTCCGTTCGGGCAGCAGCTGTGAGGGTGGTCCCTTTCAGACGGGTCGGCTCGGCGGCATGTCAGAAGCGCGCCCCTCGGTGACCGTGACCGATGTCACACCTCACCTTCACATCGCGCTCGATCCTCACACACCGGCCGCGCGCCGCGTGGTGTCAATGTAGCGCGCTTGCGGCGGTGCCGGCGCGGCGTCTGAATGCGGCGCACTGCGGTGGCGGCCAGGTGGCGATTAGTGACGCGCTGGTGACACCCAAAGAGTGACGCTGGTGGCGGCAGAGGTGCACCTGGTGTCGATGGAACCACAGGGCGGGCGGCATAGGAGGCGCCACACAGGGACAAGCAGACTGGGGATCGGGTGTGAGCCGTGCTGTATCTAAGGAGTTCTGACATACGGAGATAGCGGAGCGGTGTCCTGATCAAAGATATAATTAGTTGAGGAATTTCTCAACAAAACCCGGGACAAACTGATGGAAGCATTTGAGATCGCTGAGAACTTCACGGCTGTAAGATTTACAAAACAAGCGTAACTTTATTGGCTTGGATAAGATAAAAGTGAAAATAGTTCGCCCTCCAACCGCACTAGAAAACTTCCGGGTGATCATTCTGGTTTGACCTCTCTTATCTCTGGGTGCTTGTGTCATTTTACCTGACCGTGGCACCGCCTATGTACTACTTTTGACACACTATTTTCAGTTTTTTCTTTCTTTTATATTGCTGATGGCCACTCCATCAAAAGCCGCCCGTCGTCCCACTAATGAATGTCATTATACCCTTCCGACTGCGGCTGGTGCCGAACTGGCTCGTGTTTAATCACACACCCCAGTGCCTGCCGGGCTGTGGACCACGCTATCTGAGGCGCTGACCGTACGCTGTGGCACGTGATTATCAGCCAGTTGGAGAAAGAACTGGCTAAATTAGCACCGGCGCGTGCCCGGTGGCTGCACGTGCCATTAAAACCATACCCGTGTCAGTGCTTATCTGTGTCGGTACTTTGAGCGATAGCTGAACAAGGTGTGGGAATGATTGGATGCTTACAAGAAGTGGTCAAGCACGAGGTAGCAGCATAGCAACCTTTTATAGCAACCTTATTGATTGAAGCTAAGACACGAGCCAATGAATTGATGTAGGTAAGCATGACCGATATTTTGGAAACATTGGTCTTTTTGGCATGTCCGTCAAGACAGCCCATATTCAGCCCAGATTCAGCCCGGATTCAGCCCAGATTCGGGACACTTCCGATCAAGCTGAAACTCGCACACAATGTAGGCCATGACATGCCCAATCCATAGTCCAAGTCATTCGGTGGCACTCCCAGCCGTTTGACCTACAGAGGTCAGCAAAGGTCACGTGGCCCAAATTTGCACAGCAGATTGTGGCCCACCCAGTAGAGCTAGAGCGCTACAAATGGCACCAATCGACTCGCCAGCATCTAATCTTACTTTCCCAACATTCATTTGACCTCTCAAGGTCATGCGATGACCTAAGGTCATTTGTGGGATATGTCGAAAATACACTTGCACAGCAGTTTTCGAGTAGCTGGATTGACCGAATTCCAAATCAAAGCACATCATCGGGTAGCCCATAGGCCGTAGTAACTTTCCTTAAAAACCGCTTTTCGATATGTGACCCCGTTTGACCTCGGCAGGTCAGAATGTGCAAATAAACGACACTTAATACGTCGAAGCCCGGATTCAGCCCAGATTCGGGACACCTGCGATCAAGCTGAAACTCGCACACAATGTAGGCCATGACATGCCCAATCCACAGTCCCAGTCATTCGGTGGCACTCCCAGCCGTTTGACCTACAGAGGTCAGCAAAGGTCACGTGGCCCAAATTTGCACAGCAGATTGTGGCCCACCCAGTAAAGCTAGAGCGCTAAAAATGGTACCAATCGACTCGCCAGCATCTAATCTTACTTTCCCAACTTTCATTTGACCTCTCAAGGTCATGCGATGACCTAAGGTCATTTGTGGGATATGTCGAAAATACATTTGCACAGCAGTTTTCGAGTAGATGGATTGACCGAATTCCAAATCAAAGCACATCATCGGGTAGCCCATAGGCCGTAGTAACTTTCCTTAAAAACCGCTTTTCGATATGTGACCCCGTTTGACCTCGGCAGGTCAGAATGTGCAAATAAACGACACTCAATACGTCGAAGCCCGGATTCAGCCCAGATTCGGGACACCTCCGATCAAGCTGAAACTCGCACACAATGTAGACCATGACATGCCCAATCCATAGTCCAAGTCATTTGGTGGCACTCCCAGCCGTTTGACCTACAGAGGTCAGCAAAGGTCACGTGGCCCAAATTTGCACAGCAGATTGTGGCCCACCCAGTAGAGCTAGAGCACTAAAAATGGCACCAATCGACTCGCCAGCATCTAATCTTACTTTCCCAACATTCATTTGACCTCTCAAGGTCATGCGATGACCTAAGGTCATTTGTGGGCTATGTCGAAAATACACTTGCACAGCAGTTTTCGAGTAGATGGATTGACCGAATTCCAAATCAAAGCACATCATCGGGTAGCCCATAGGCCGTAGTAACTTTCCTTAAAAACCGCTTTTTGATATGTGACCCCGTTTGACCTCGGCAGGTTAGAATGTGCAAATAAATGACACTCAATACGTCGCAGCCCGGATTCAGCCCAGATTCGGGACACCTCCGATCAAGCTGAAACTCGCACACAATGTAGGCCATGACATGCCCAATCCACACTCAAAGTCATTTGGTGGCACTCCCAGCCGTTTGACCTAGAGAGGTCAGCAAAGGTCACGTGGCCCAAATTTGCACAGCAGATTGTGGCCCACCCAGTAGAGCTAGAGCGCTAAAAATGGCACCAATCGACTCGCCAGCATGTAAGCTTACTTTCGCAACACTCATTTGACCTCTCAAGGTCATGCGATGACCTAAGGTCATTTGTGGGCTATGTCGAAAATACATTTGCACAGCAGTTTTCGAGTAGATGGATTGACCGAATTCCAAAGCAAGGCACATCATCGGGTAGCCCATAGGCCGTAGTAACTTTCCTTAAAAACCGCTTTTCGATATGTGACCCCGTTTGACCTCGGCAGGTCAGAATGTGCAAATAAACGACACTCAATACGTCGAAGCCCGGATTCAGCCCAGATTCGGGACACCTCCGATCAAGCTGAAACTCGCACACAATGTAGGCCATGACATGCTCAATCCACAGTCCAAGTCATTCGGTGGCACTCCCAGCCGTTTGATCTAGAGAGGTCAGCAAAGGTCACGTGGCCCAAAATTGCACAGCAGATTGTGGCCCACCCAGTAGAGCTAGAGCGTTAAAAATGGCACCAATCGACTCGCCAGCAACTAATCTTACTTTCCCAACACTCATTTGACCTCTCAAGGTCATGCGATGACCTAAGGTCATTTGTGGGCTATGTCGAAAATACACTTGCACAGCAGTTTTCGAGTAGATGGATTGACCGAATTCGAAATCAAGGCACATCATCGGGTAGCCCATAGGCCGTAGTAACTTTCCTTAAAATTGCTGTTCGATATGTGACCCCGTTTGACCTCGGCAGGTCAAAATGTGCAAATAAACGACCCTCAATACGTCTAAGCCCGGATTCAGCCCAGATTCGGGACACCTGCGATCAAGCTGAAACTCGCACACAATGTAGGCCATGACATGCCCAATCCACAATCCAAGTCATTTGGTGGCACTCCCAGCCGTTTGACCTAGAGAGGTCAGCAAAGGTCACGTGGCCCAAATCTGCACAGCAGATGCCCACCCAGTAGAGCTAGAGCGCTAAAAATGGCACCAATCGACTCGCCAGCATCTAATCTTACTTTCCCAACATTCATTTGACCTCTCAAGGTCATGCGATGACCTAAGGTCATTTGTGGGCTATATCGAAAATACACTTGCACAGCAGTTTTCGAGTAGATGGATTGACCGAATTCCAAATCAAAGCACATCATCATGCATGCCGATCATGCAGGCCCATAGGCCGTAGTAACTTTCCGTAAAAACCGCTTTTCGATATGTGACCCCGTTTGACCTCGGCAGGTCAAAATGTGCAAATAAACGACACTCAATACGTCGCAGCCCGGATTCAGCCCAGATTCGGGACACCTCTGATCAAGCTGAAACTCGCACACAATGTAGGCTATGACATGCCCAATCCACAGTCCAAGTCATTCGGTGGCGCTCCCAGCCGTTTGCCCTAGAGAGGTCAGCAAAGGTAACGTGGCCCAAATTTGCACAGCAGATTGTGGCCCACCCAGTAGAGCTAGAGCGCTAAAAATGGCACCAATCGACTCGCCAGCACCTAATCTTACTTTCCCAACACTCATATGACCTCTCAAGGTCATGCGATGACTTAAGGTCATTTGTGGGCTATGTCGAAAATACATTTGCACAGCAGTTTTCGAGTGATGAGTGTTGGGAAAGTAAGATTAGATGCTGGCGAGTCGATTGGTGCCATTTTTATCGCTCTAGCTCTACTGGGTGGGCCACAATCTGCTGTGCAAATTTGGGCCACGTGACCTTTGCTGACCTCTGTAGGTCAAACGGCTGGGAGTGACACCAAATGACTGGGACTGTGGATTGGGCATGTCATGGCCTACATTGTGTGCGAGTTTCAGCTTGATCGGAGGTGTCCCGAATCTGGGCTGAATCCGGGCTGCGACGTATTGAGTGTCGTTTATTTGCACATTTTGACCTGCCGAGGTCAAACGGGGTCACATATCGAAAAGCGGTTTTCAAGGAAAGTTACTACGGCCTATGGGCTACCCGATGATGTGCTTTGATTTGGAATTCGGTCAATCCATCTACTCGAAAACTGCTGTGCAATTGTATTTTCGACATAGCCCACAAATGACCTTAGGTCATCGCATGACCTTGAGAGGCCAAGTGAGTGTTGGGAAAGTAAGATTAGATGCTGGCGAGTCGATTGGTGCCATTTTTAGCGCTCTAGCTCCACTGGGTGGGCCACAATCTGCTGTGCAAATTTGGGCCACGTGACCTTTGCTGACCTCTGTAGGTCAAACGGCTGGGAGTGCCACCGAATGACTAGGACTGTGGATTGGGCATGTCATGGCCTACATTGTGTGCGAGTTTTAGCTTGATCGGAGGTGTCCCGAATCTGGGCTGAATCCGGGCTGCGACGTATTGAGTGTCGTTTATTTGCACATTTTGACCTGCCGAGGTCAAACGGGGTCACATATCGAAAAGCGGTTTTTAAGGAAAGTTACTACGGTTTATGGGCTACCCGATGATGTGCTTTGATTTGGAATTTGGTCAATCCATCTACTCGAAAACTGCTGTGCAAGTGTATTTTCGACATAGCCCACAAATGACCTTAGGTCATCGCATGACCTTGAGAGGTCAAATGAGTGTTGGGAAAGTAAGATTACATGCTGGCGAGTCGATTGGTGCTATTTTTAGCGCTCTAGCTCTACTGGGTGGGCCATAATCTGCTGTGCAAATTTGGGCCACGTGACCTTTGCTGACCTCTGTAGGTCAAACGGCTGGGAGTGCCACCGAATGACTTGGACTGTGGATTGGGCATGTCATTGAATACATTGTGTGCGAGTTTCAGCTTGATCGGAGGTGTCCCGAATCTGGGCTGAATCCGGGCTGCGACGTATTGAGTGTCGTTTATTTGCACATTTTGACCTGCCGAGGTCAAACGGGGTCACATATCGAATAGCAGTTTTTAAGGAAAGTTACTACGGCCTATGGGCTACCCGAAGATGTGCTTTGATTTTGAATTCGGTCAATCCATCTACTCGAAAACTGCTTTGCAAGTGTATTTTCGACATAGCCCACAAATGACCTTAGGTCATCGCATGACCTTGAGAGGTCAAATGAGTGTTGGGAAAGTAAGATTAGATGCTGGCGAGTCGATTGGTGCCGTTTTTAGCGCTCTAGCTCTACTGGGTGGGCCACAATCTGCTGTGCAAATTTGGGCCACGTGACCTTTGCTGACCTCTGTAGGTCAAACGGCTGGGAGAGCCACCGAATGACTTGGACTGTGGATTGGGCATGTCATGGTCTACATTGTGTGCGAGTTTTAGCTTGATCGGAGGTGTCCCGAATCTGGGCTGAATCCGGGCTGCGACGTATTGAGTGTCGTTTATTTGCACATTTTGACCTGTTGAGGTCAAACGGGGTCACATATCGAAAAGCGATTTTTAAAGAAAGTTACTACGGCCTATGGGCTACCCGATGATGTGCTTTGATTTGGAATTCGGTCAATCCATCTACTCGAAAACTGCTGTGCAAGTGTATTTTCGACATAGGAGCCCACAAATGACCTTAGGTCATCGCATGACCTTAAGAGGTCAAGTGAGTGTTGGGAAAGTAACATTAGATGCTGGCGAGTCGATTGGTGCCATTTTTAGCGCTCTAGCTCTACTGGGTGGGCCACAATCTGCTGTGCAAATTTGGGCCACGTGACCTTTGCTGACCTCTGTAGGTCAAACGGCTGGGAGTGCCACCGAATGACTTGGACTGTGGATTGGGCATGTCATGGCCTACATTGTGTGCGAGTTTCAGCTTGATCGGAGGTGTCCCGAATCTGGGCTGAATCCGGGCTGCGACGTATTGAGTGTCGTTTATTTGCACATTTTGACCTGCCGAGGTCAAACGGGGTCACATATCGAAAAGCGGTTTTTAAGGAAAGTTACTACGGCCTATGGGCTACCCGATGATGTGCTTTGATTTGGAATTTGGTCAATCCATCTACTCGAAAACTGCTGTGCAAGTGTATTTTCGACATAGCCCACAAATGACCTTAGGTCATCGCATGACCTGAAGAGGTCAAGTGAGTGTTGGGAAAGTAAGATTAGATGCTGGCGAGTCGATTGGTGCCATTTTTAGCGCTCTAGCTCTACTGGGTGGGCCACAATCTGCTGTGCAAATTTGGGCCACGTGACCTTTGCTGACCTCTGTAGGTCAAACGGCTGGGAGTGCCACAAAATGACTTGGACTGTGGATTGGGCATGTCATGGCCTACATTGTGTGCGAGTTTCAGCTTGATCGGAGGTGTCCCGAATCTGGGCTGAATCCGGGCTGCGACGTATTGAGTGTCGTTTATTTGCACATTTTGACCTGCCGAGGTCAAACGGGGTCACATATCGAAAAGCGGTTTTTAAGGAAAGTTACTACGGCCTATGGGCCGTAGATGATGTGCTTTGATTTGGAATTTGGTCAATCCATCTACTCGAAAACTGCTGTGCAAGTGTATTTTCGACATAGCCCACAAATGACCTTAGGTCATCGCATGACCTTGAGAGGTCAAATGAGTATTGCGAAAGTAAGATTAGATGCTGGCGAGTCGATTGGTGCCATTTTTAGCGCTCTAGCTCTACTGGGTGGGCCACAATCTGCTGTGCAAATTTGGGCCACGTGACCTTTGCTGACCTCTGTAGGTCAAACAGCTGGGAGTGCCACCGGATGACTGGGACTGTGGATTGGGCATGTCATGGCCTACATTGTGTGCGAGTTTCAGCTTGATCGCAGGTGTCCCGAATCTGGGCTGAATCCGGGCTGCGACGTATTGAGTGTCGTTTATTTGCACATTTTGACCTGCCGAGGTCAAACGGGGTCACATATCGAAAAGCAGTTTTTAAGGAAAGTTACTACGGCCTATGGGCTACCCGATGATGTGCGTTGATTTTGATTTCGGTCAATCCATCTACTCGAAAACTGCTGTGCAAGTGTATTTTCGACATAGCCCACAAATGACCTTAGGTCATCGCATGACCTTGAGAGGTCAAATGAGTGTTGGGAAAGTAAGATTAGATGCTGGCGAGTCGACTGGTGCCATTTTTAGCGCTCTAGCTCTTCTGGGTGGGCCACAATCTGCTGTGCAAATTTGGGCCACGTGACCTTTGCTGACCTCTGTAGGTCAAACGGCTGGGAGTGCCACCGAATGACTTGGACTGTGGATTGGGCATGTCATGGCCTACATTGTGTGCGAGTTTTAGCTTGATCGGAGGTGTCCCGAATCTGGGCTGAATCCGGGCTGTGACGTATTGAGTGTCGTTTATTTGCACATTTTGACCTGCCGAGGTCAAACGGGGTCACATATCGAAAAGCGGTTTTTAAGGAAAGTTACTACGGCCTATGGGCTACCCGATGATGTGCTTTGATTTGGAATTCGGTTAATCCATCTACTCGAAAACTGCTGTGCAAGTGTATTTTCGACATAGCCCACAAATGACCTTAGGTCATCGCATGACCTTGATAGGTCAAATGAGTGTTGGGAAAGTAAGATTAGATGCTGGCGAGTCGATTGGTGCCATTTTTAGCGCTCTAGCTCTACTGGGTGGGCCACGATCTGCTGTGCAAATTTGGGCCACGTGACCTTTGCTGACCTCTGTAGGTCAAACGGCTGGGAGTGCCACCGAATGACTGGGACTGTGGATTGGGCATATCATTTCCTACATTGTGTGCGAGTTTCAGCTTGATCGCAGGTGTCCCGAATCTGGGCTGAATCCGGGCTGCGACGCATTGAGTGTCGTTTATTTGCACATTTTGACCTGCCGAGGTCAAACGGGGTCACATATCGAAAAGCGGTTTTTGAGGAAAGTTACTACGGCCTATGGGCTACCCGATGATGTGCTTTGATTTGGAATTTGGTCAATCCATCTACTTGAAAACTACTGTGCAAATGTATTTTCGACATAGCCCCCAAATGACCTTAGGTCATAGCTTGACCTTGAGAGGTCAAATGAGTGTTTGGAAAGTAAGATTAGATGCTGGCGAGTCTACTGGTGCCATTTTTAGCGCTCTAGCTCTACTGGGTGGCCCACAATCTGCTGTGAAAATTTGGGCCACGTGACCTTTGCTGACCTCTGTAGTTCAAACGGCTGGGAGTGCCACCGAATGACTAGGACTGTGGATTGGGCATGTCATGGCCTACATTGTGTGCGAGTTTTAGCTTGATCGGAGGTGTCCCGAATCTGGGCTGAATCCGGGCTGCGACGTATTGAGTGTCGTTTATTTGCACATTTTGACCTGCCGAGGTCAAACGGGGTCACATATCGAAAAGCGGTTTTTAAGGAAAGTTACTACGGCCTATGGGCTACCCGATGATGTGCTTTGATTTGGAATTCGGTCAATCCATCTACTCGAAAACTGCTGTGCAAATGTATTTTCGACATAGCCCACAAATGACCTTAGGTCATCGCATGACCTTGAGAGGTTAAATGAGTGTTGGGAAAGTAAGATTAGATGCTGGCGAGTCGATTGGTGCCATTTTTAGCGCTCTAGCTCTACTGGGTGGGCCACAATCTGCTGTGCAAATTTGGGCCACGTGACCTTTGCTGACCTCTGTAGGTCAAACGGCTGGGAGTGCCACCGAATGACTCGGACTGTTGATTGGGCATGTCATGGCCTACATTGTGTGTGAGGTTCAGCTTGATCGGAGGTGTCCCGAATCTGGGCTGAATCCGGGCTGAATCTGGGCTGAATATGGGCTGTCTTGATCAACATCTTTTTGGCCGTTTTCACGACGGAACTTTCGCAGAGGAACTTATTTGATACCTAAAAAGTACCTACCCTTAGAGGCCTTAACATCCCTCAAACTGAAATATTTTATGTTCAAAATAATTTTAGAAGTTTAAATCCGGGCATTTTTTGCCCTCAAATCACTTACTTATTTACAAACACAGTAATTTTTGGTTCTAGTAGCCCACCTTTCGACTATGAGGTATTAAATCAGCGTGGCAACTTGCTCCCTCTTTAACCCGGTTTACATAGCATATTTGACGAGGCTCTAGCTCGTTAATTTGGCGATAATTTCGTTGCAGTGGTCTTCAAATATTTAGAGGGGATCATTTTGTAAATTGTTAAGCACCATTGGCATCTTTTGCAATATCACGGACGGAGATATAAGTTTGCAACAAACCCTATGTAAACGCGTCTTTTGCTCCCTCGGGTATCTAATTCCGGAATTCTTAAAAACAAGAAAAGTATATATCGAGTTCTCTTTTATACCTATTCAGTTATGTTTTAATGGTGATTAAAATATGACAAATTTTTTAATTACATTTCATATAAGAAAACACGCAAAACAATGAAACAAAAATAACTACGGCAGATAATTACCTTCAGGTATCTAATTCCGACCAATCAGCACCTCAGTAGGATATGACGTCATACAAGAATGGTGATGAGGGCCGTTTGCAGTCCCGGCCGGTAGGTCACGTGACCGCCGGGCGCCTCGGGTCACGCGGCGGTCGGGAGTCGGACGCGGGGCGTGGTCGCGGGCGGACGCGCGGGGCATCATGCTTTGCTTTGCTTGCTTTGTCAACTTCATATAACTTACTATCGCATTCGTGTGAAAGCCAAACACTGCTCAGTGCCCTTAGAAATTGAGTTTTGGAAAGCTCAAGTCCCTATAGCTCCTCAGGTCGGCAACAGTTGAAGCCTCATCTGAACCCATGTGAAAAAAACGAGGGTAAGGAACTTTGTGTTGCTTTTTCTTTTACCGTCATAATTATCTCAAACCATCACAATTTTGAGTTGCCACATTGTCTGCTTCACTACATTCGTGTAAAACTTGGGTGAAGGCTGGTGGCTCAAAGAAAGGTGAAGATATTTCTTTAAGTGCCTAATCCGTGAAATTGAAATATCCCGGCTTTACAAATCTACACTTTTCATTTTCTCCACGATACATTTTTAAAAATTGTTTAAATTTTATCTACATTTGTTAAAATCGGGGCTTTGGTTTTGTGTAAACTAGATCATAAAGTTTACTATAGTTTTGTGTAACCTGATGGCTGAAGAAAATAGTAATTTTGCTAAAATGATGTGCGGAAATTTGTTGCTTTCCAAATCAAATTACTCATACCTATATTTCATTCAAAATTAGGAGGCATAATTACTGTTTTTTCTTGTAACATGAACTGAGTTTGGGTACGGTGCTCCGGAAACGTTGTGGAACTTTAAGCTAGCTAGAGCAGTTTCCATAAAAATTGTTTAGATAGTTGACATGGCTTGTTGACAACTCTTTTGCTGTTTCTAAAAAAGTGAACAAAATATTTTCCTGCATTAAGCACACAAGGGATGTTATTTTCATAAGCTATCGAATGTGTGTGTGTGTTTTTTTAAGCTGTTTTTTTAAGCTTTTAAGCTGTAACTTCAGTTACTTCACTTTAGAACATCTTGCCCAGAATGCGTCACTGATCATGAGCTGGTATATCATATCATATGTAGCAAATACATAAATGAGAATAGTGTGTCATGAATTTTTGTGCATGCTTCTGGATCATCTGTAATTACATCAAAGGCTCGGCTCAAGAGTGTCCTGCCGACCAGCTTATGCCCAACCCTTTCTGTCCGCAGAACGTCGCCTGCGACTCCCGCACGCCGTTTGCCCCGTCCGTCCGTACTGGTCTTCGCGCTGCGAGCCGCGCTGGAGTTCGCGGCGGCGTCGTGGAGCTCCCATCGGGACGGCGTGTGATGCCCGCGTCGAGCTTATAAGCCGTGAGCTTCGATTGGCGGCTCACGCGGTCACCAGCTGTATGTACAGCCTCGGCCCCGACGACCCCGCTAATGGCCGAGACCGGCATACCCCCGGCATGGGTCCGCTGTCCGGCGCAGCGCTGGCCGCCCGCATGCTATGCTACTTTTGGCTGTATCGCTGCCCAGCGGGAGCGCGCTCCACGCTGCGGAAGAGGTACACGTTGCGACCCGACTGAGGACTGCAACCGGATGGTGACACGTCGGCCTCTGCGCCCTGGCCGGGGCAGGCGTGACCGACGTCACAGTGGAGGAACGCCCAAACAAGACCAGCCCACCGTCGGAGCAGCATGGAAATATCATGTTCTGCCTGGACGTCGGACCCGGCGGCCGCAGTGCACCTGCACACGTGCGGAGAGGGGCGCTGGAGGCTACTCTGGAGCTTCTGCCATTCCGCGGCGCGACTGCTGGCAAAACGGCGGCGACTGAGGCGGTTGGGAACAGCTGCAGCAATGGTGATGGCGGTGATGGCGACATGGCGGTTTGGGACTTCATCTCAGCGCGGCCGCCGCCCAGGCGCCGCTGCGCCCGGCTGCTCAGCCACCTACCGGATGGCGGGGTGGCCCTTACGGCCCTCACACCCGTTCGGTCTGCGGCCACGTTGTGGGGTGGCGGTCGCGGGGTTAGCGGCGTTGGACTTCGTCCTTTATCCAGACTGCACCGTACCATCTGAACGGATGGATCTGCCAAGAAAGATGACATCCAAGGCGGCTATGAGGCGATCACAAAGCTTCACCAAGAGCTTCTCCTTCATGGGGCCGGCCGGCCGTTAAGTCGCAACACCGGCTGCCGAGTGCCAACAGCTGCGTGCGCTGGCGCCGACGCGTTGTGGGCCGCGCTGCTGACGCCCAAGCTGCGATATCAACCATCTATGAATAAGTGGCAGCGGTGGCGGCTTGTCAGTTGTTAACGTGCCTTAACAGACGTTGCGAATAGCCCGCGTTGGAATCGCATGGTTGGAAACACAACGCAAGTAAAAATGGGCTTCCTTGATGAACCTACTTTTTAAGCATTGTAGCCTTTGTAATTTTGGATGTTTTGCTGTAGATATTATTTTCTACATATATACTATATAGGCACTCACGTGCTTTAAATCGCGCAATGCAATTGAACCATGGTAAAGACAATGATAAATGAACTGAGAGCTGACATGCCCCATGCTTTGTGTGTGTGTGTGTGTTTTTTTTTTTTTTGGCGAGTCGATAAAAGTGGTTTTGGACACTGGATGAGTTTTTAGGGGTGTGGTGAGGGGGAATGTAATTCCACAGACCTTTTGTCAGATTCACCAATGCAGTAGGTCTGTGCGGTATTTAGATATCGGAGCATTCTTTGAAAGTCGTGAATAGGGCAACTGAGTACCTACCTATAGCCGTGATATCCACTCACAAAAACTTCTTTTAAATAACCGGGGATAAGTACATAAGCAGAGTAATTGCTATTACCAACACCTAGGTATCACAATGCTGAGCGAATAGGAAAATCTATAGATGGAGAATTGTGCCGCGTTACGGGTGCTCGGGCGCAGCCAATCCAGCGTTACCCCAGCGGTGACCTTGACCCGCATCGTCTGTCTCGGCTCCAAAGCCAAACCGGCGTGGAATTGGGAGCGCTCGAGCACTCATGGTCCAGCGCAATTCTCCACCTGAATCCATTCCTGTTACACATTTGCTTGCTCATAGTCATGTAACGCCGGTAAATTCATCTAACTTTCATATTGGTCGCTCCATAGACAGATGGCCACAGATATCAACTTAAAAGGCCATTGTTGCATTCATTTAGTGGAGATCATTAAAGAGCCGTGATAGGCCACAAGTCGCGTGACATCATACGTGTAACAACCAATAACGTCGGCCTGCAAAACCCAATGGAAGCGGCTAGCAGCGTGCAATAAAACAGGGCGCTGCTTTCTAAATGTCTGTCGTGCGCCATAAATGAATATATCTTTTGTAGTGTGGCAACTCAGTATCTTTTTTTTAACTATTGTACTAGTATTTAATAATTTCATAATTTTATAATTGTGCTTACGCTTTATGTTGATGTTAGTGATAAATCCTTAGATAAAGTAAATCGATGTGATATTTAATAGAAAAATAGCAAACTAACGCGCCATTCATTCGAAAGCTGGTAAATCTACTAAAAAGAACTACTAAAATTCCTGAGGAACCAAAGGATTATATTGGTATCAAATAGATGCCTGCTATTCCGTCGTGAAAACGGCCTTTCAGTCGTAAAATTATAATGCAAATTGCAATGTCGTAACAAGTAATTGTAATTGTTAACTCTCCTTTTTCTCGCTGGACGTCGAAAAGAAACGGTTAACTAGTTTTATGTATCATCACGGCTGGCTTGTAGCTACTAATCATTCCTTTCAATTGTATTGAAGCTAATCGGCCATTTTCCTCTATAACAATCTGCAACAGAAGTATCCAGAAAAAAAAATAAAAGCAAATCTACTTAATATACTATGTGCAATTTGTCTCTCTATGTAAGCTTCTGTCTATCCTTACTATGCTCACCATGACCGCACAAAGATGAACACTACCCCCTCTATTGGGCATCCCTTGCAATAAAACTCAGATATTTAAGAAATACATATTGGCAGGATTTAACAAATAACGTTTACTGTTGCTTTTACGTACCAGATAAAAAAAAAACAGGCCGCTTTCTGGTTTTCTCCACAATTTCGGTAATCCACATTTGATGAACTCATAATCCTGATAGCGCAATTTTGCTTCTTCCCCCCCGGTTCGGTGCCGAAGATAAATGATCAAGCGAGGTAGAAATTATGTCTGACGGATAAATGATATCATTGGGAGCGTAATGCGAGCTCGGAGCAATAGGGAAGGAAATCTAATTTGCTGTAATGAAACTATCTAGAATCTTTGTTCAGTGTCTTCTGTTTCGACTGCGTATGTTTAAGTTAACAGGTGGGGCACGCCAAACATTTTTTATTCATGTCTTTATGGATTTCGTCTTTTATATCATAACGTTTTTTTTATTTCTACGTGCATTTGTATCATATTAAACTTTAAATTATTCGAGGTAAAACGGTGGTTGACAGATTTACATATGTACGATCGCCTACGGTCAGTGTTCAAGTTCACTAAGGACCGTCGCAGCATGGTCCACTATTCACCATGGTTACAGGTCAACTGTTTGTGATGGTCTACAGGTCAACAATTCATGATGGCTCACAGGTCAGCTGTTTATGATGACCGGCGGTCCAACTATTCACGATGGCCGACAGGTCAACTATGTGCCGACAGATGGCCCGTTGCACCGTGCAGCCTCCGTTACCGATACCCCATTCGTCTGACTCTTCGCTCCGCTTCGCATCGAACCGTTACAGGGCCCTCTGTAATGGGTACCGGATGAATCCGTGTACACTTAAAACAATTCCGAATGATTTACTGCCGCTCGTGATGAGGAAACATCACCTCATAACTTTGCACCAGACAACTAGATTAGCCGCAAATGAATCTGCCGTCGGCTCAGATACGGGCTAAGCGTTATAAGGATGCAGAGGATTTGGAGGGCGGTTCGCTGGGCTTGGCTCTGGTTGGTCGCGAGTGAAACTGACGCAGTGCTGTGGGGATCTTGCACGGATATGATGCAATTGACCTCGTCGGAGATGTGGAAGGATCAACTGGCAGCACGCGTTCATCGGAATCGATCGGCCGACACAGAGATGTTAATATAGCTTCTCAAATAACTATAGTTATTTGAGAAGCTATAACAACATCTCTGTGTCGGTATGTCGGTATGGTATGTGTTCAGTATACTGAACACATACCATAACGGTCTTAATGGACGGCTTTTTCAGAATGCACCGACTGTCAGAAATACAGTGCTGATGTAGGTATGCACTATGCATGCCAAGGGGAGAATGTGTGATTTTGCTTTCGCTGACATAATCATGCGGTGATGATTTTGCTATGCATTTTGACAAGGTTACGATTCTCCCATGCCAAAGAAGCTGATAGGAGAAAATGAAGGATCTGGTATGACTGAACGACTTGCTTGACCTTCAACTCAGTCATTTTTTCACTTTTAGCTCATAAGTGCAGCCAATTTCATCGCACACTTTGCCATATATCTGTCCTCCAGCTGTTTCCTTTTCCCATTGAACCGCTGGTTACTTGTATCCCCTGCTCCCCACAGAATTGGTTCAACCCTTCTCCGTCCCCTCCCAGTTCTGACAGTCCGTCCCTCCCTCCGTGCCCTTGCCGGACGCTGGGGGTCTACATTACCTCTTATTACGTCAAAAGGCGTCATGTGGGCGGCTGGAACGTCAGATCAGAAATCGACGAGCAGCTTCGCCTTGATGACTAGCCACAATTATGGCTCGATCCCGAGCGACCAGCCGCGCAGTACGGTAAAAACCATTTCCACCTTGACGCCCTAGGGAGGGTTGGTATGGTCCATAAATGGCAAAAACGGTCGGCTTGGTGGTTGGATCTTATTTGTTTTTAGATCTTGCGGTGTCTCGCCTCACGGTTAGCATCAAATGACATCGATGTCCCCTACGGTGGTGTTATGCCGTTTAGTGTGATGAATCGGCGCTCAAATGATCTAATTATGGTAATGGCGAAAGGGAAACTACATCTACCACAACACGAATGCATTGATAACACTGAATCGCCAAGCCAATAGCCCTAAATGGATTGGTTGCGCTAAGCGCTACATAAGAAAGGGTGATCGCATTAGTTGCATTTTGGGGGACGCCGTTTATGCTAACTATGTTATTCTGAACAGTGAGACATGCACGCTGTAACTACTTTCTAAGCAAATCATAATTAGGTATATATCTGTACGAAAGACGCGCAGGTTATTATCTTGACCCTTTTACGCTATACTTGCCTCAATGATTTCATCTTCAGTCTTCTTGTAAATGGAAAATAATTTCCTAACTAGCTTGATCAACAACTCTGGTTAGAATGTACTCGTTACCAGGTCGTGTCCGTGGGCAAAATATTCTGATCTCTGCCCCCGGACCATCGTTTATCGCACGGCTCTCACTCGAGCCCCGTCTCAGGGTACACGGCATTCCACCTCCAGTGACGAGTGCTCTTGACTCAGGCGGCCCTCGAATGACCCTCCCAACCCTGCTCCCCGCAACAAGGAGCGTTTGGGGTCGGGGAGACAACACCGAACACCTCAGGCCGCCACCGGACGTGACTTCATTGAAATTCTGCGCGGCGCCCGGCCGGACGGATCCATTCTTTGGCGAAAAATGCGGGCCGGCTGGCCGGCGGCTCCACTTAACCTGGGGTGTCTCCACGTGAACGGGGTGAAGAGCGAATGCCACCCAATTGGTGCAGTGGTGGCTGACGCCCGTCGAGCCGCGTGGCCGTGGTCAGTTGAGGGGTAAACGCGGCCTGGCGGTGGGCTGGAGGAGCCTGACGCGAGGGAGGACAGCCTCTCAGAAAAGGGCGGGCTGGGGAGGTGTGAAAGTGTGAGAGAGTTTGAGCCAGAGATGGGAGGGTGAGATGAGTGCGGGCGGGGACGAGGAAGGCCACTGTCAGTTATAAAAGGGAAATAGTGACGGGGATGGGGTAGATGCGTGATTGGTATGCTAGTCAGCGTCATAGCAATTCCACTGAGGACTGATGACTGATGGCAAAATTTGCTGAGATGCTAATTTTGCAGGCGCTTGGTGCTATGTTTTGTTACATCAATTAGGTGATCAGTTTTTGTCGAATGCATCTTGCCGGTTCGGCGCATCGCTTCCAAATTACCAACAAAGAAAACGGACCTTCGCGCCAGCGTCCCTTGACTGAAGTTCTGACGAGACCCGGCCAGCAAAAACAGGCATTATTATAACATCATGGCAGGTAGATGTATGAATGCAGCCGCCACCGTAAAAACGTAATGGCTTCCATCCTCTCCCTGACAACAATTGCCGGTGATGGCGGACTTCGGGACAAAATTACACACCGGGACAAAGTTTATATCATTAGACGATCAAAAGAAGGTGTGAAACCGGCTAATGGTGCAGTAAAAACTCTAATGGCAACACGCGTCCTCCAGCGTTGCCAGGAAACCCCACAGGAGCGTGAGTGACGCACGTCACCTGTGACGTCACGATGAAAGCAGCTGCCAGTGTCAGTACCAGTGTCGGTGAGCTGTGGTGATCGGAAATGCTGATAAGTTTTAGATTATGTCAATAGATCCCGCACTTACCGATGAATTAGTGGATCTGGACAGGACAGTATATCGACACCTTTTTTAAACCCCACATCTGCTCTCCCGTGAATTTCCGGGAGGCACGAAAGATCTCCTTTTAAAAGTGTCCAATCGTCCGATCCTGATCAAATATGTGTGTTCGTAGGCCTGTTCTGCTACTGCTTTATCTGCCAAGACAGACAAACTCGAGAAAAATCGAGTGATTGTACCTTTTTTTGAAGGTCTCTAACCAACTTGTCTGAAATTCACCGGAAAACAAATGTGGGGTTTAAAAAAAGGTGTCGATATGTGCTAAGATAGTTTTGTTGCACAAGGGCATATTTGAAACCGGCTTGATCCTTTGTTTACATTTCGTTCCGTCTCTACTCGTGATTCGTTTTTTTTTTGTCGCGTGAAAAAATTCCTAGCTTACGCCTTGGCGTTTTGCATTTCGTCGGCTAATTTTGTTGCCACTGAAGGCCTTCCGACGTCCATTTGGCGGTCGGACGAAAAGATGCGGCTTTCTGATAGGGCGATTGTGTGTAGAGCCAGACGAATGGTCCATTTCTGGCACCGTCCCTCTCTGCGGCGCCGCGCGAAGTTTTCTGCTATGTCGGCGAGTTCAGGTGCCGCCAGGGATCACCCTCCCTCTGCCGTTAAACCCCAGCTGTCGCCGCAAGAGTGACCGGAACGCGGCGAGCAAACAGCTCACCACCCTACCAGAGCCGCGCCGGGCCTTATCGCATAATGAAGAAACAAATATGGCCCAGCGGGGCGCCGACGCCGGGACGCAGGCCGGGGGTAGGGGATGCCCACTCCGGCCGGGGTGTCAGCGGCTGTCAGTCAGCAGTCACGGTACGCCCCAACTCATTACCGTGAGCCGTGTGAAACCCGAGACCACGGCCCGGCCCGGCCCGCGGCTGGGCACGCGCCCGGAGCCGGAGCGCGCGGGGCTGCGGTCCGGAGTCCGCGCCTCCCAGTTATCACAGGCTGTTTGGCTACCCGGAGACTTCGCTGGCAGGGATAACAACCTTCAAGGTGAAAAGTTCGCCGGGCTGTTGTTGTGCCCAGTATTTGCCTTGTGAGTTTCTTGGGTTCAAAGCCAGTCGATGTGCTTTGAAGAGTGAGTGAAGTGCGGAGGCTGGAGCAATAATTTTAATTGGTTCCTCACGGCGATGCGCATTAATTATCGTCATATTTCCACGACTTTAATCGCATACGGGATAGTGAAATAACTATTTCCCATCTCATAAAACGTGGTCCATTTTCTAACGGCTACGCTTTATGCATCTTCCTCTGACTGGCACTTGTTTTGCGACTGTCACAAACGTGAAGATGAAATGTGTCGAAGACGGCTGTCCTCGAAGTTCTGACAATTTTTACGATAACAGTATCAACAGGGCCACTATGCCGAAACCGGTGGATCTCGCTATGCAGAAGTGTCTAAAAAAGTTTCAGGAGTGTCTTGAATTTATGGACATAACGTCAATGTAAAGAACGGTTGCAGTTCATCATTTCTATAGCCTGTCACACAGGTACTGAATCCCGGCAAGTGTTCCTTGTATCACCAGCCGCGGCGTGTCAGCCCTGGTTTTATTTCTGCACCGTCCGGGTGGGGGAGAGGGCCAAATAGCCTCCTCAGGGTGCACTCCTTTACGGCAGGCCCATTGTGGCAGACAGCAAACGTCAGAACACAATAGCCCCTCGTTTACATAACGCTTCAGGGTGGCAGGAAAGCATTGCTGAACACGCCCCTACGATGTGCTACATATAGTGCCGCGGCGGCCGCAGAGCCACAAATGCACCTGAGCGTGGTCTATTGAGGAGCTCGACGCTGTCGCATGGACGCAGATGCTGAGTATAATTTTCATGAAAATGAGACATTCTACATATTTGTTTACTAGCGTCTATTGTGCAAATATTGTGCAAAAATGTACACAATGTCGACAAACAGCTTCAGAAAGAATTAAAATTTTTGCCCACGTCAGCTCTTCTCGCAGGTAACTTATTTTTCTCATTCCAGCAGCGATAGCCCACAGCTCTACTCCAACGACCAACTTATCAGTTCCTAGACCGGCCACAGCCCCCAGTCCCCTCTACCACCACCACTTTGCGTAGCTGAGACGACAGACGGCGCTGGATCAAATATTCACACACAATTAAGTCAGTCTCAGTCGAGCGGGCGTCGACAGATCCCTCTCGGCCGGTTTCATTTGTCGCAGCACAAAGGCGCCTGGGGCGGGCCGCGAGTGTCGAGCTGCGATAGAGGGGCGTCTCGGGGCGCCCGTGGGTCTCGCGGCGCCCCTGGGCGGCTCGAACTCCGCACGCCGCAGAGCTGACGCGGCAGGATGGTGTCGAGGGGACGGAGGGCGGATGGTGCTCGGGTGTTGGAGTGGACTCAGTGAGGACTGATACGTCAGGTCTGGCGGGAGTCGCGCGCTAAAGGAGGGTCGAAGGCGGCTCGACGAGTGGGTTGTAAGTACGGCTCGAGACGGATTTGGAAAAGGAGCTGAAATTCGCCAGGCTTGAGCAGGATGATAAAAAGGAGTCTGTCAAATGTCGTAAACCGGGAAACGCTAAACCATCGACGTTTGTCTCGATTGTTCATACAGCCGCGCTCTAAATTCTACTTCGGGTGCATGGGTGCTTTCCACTTTCAATCTGATATGAATAAACAAAAGACATCGTCCTTAAAAGCGTCATCAGCGCCATATGGTACCCCCGCTCGACCATTGCAATTTCTAGGAAGCCGTAAACCTCAGCAATATTGTCGACAATATCCGCCACCCCTCCACTTTTGTTTAGACCAGTTTCTGCGAGGCGCTTTTAACAGCATCTGCAGGCCCTGAGGAAGGGCGATAAAAGATAGAGCATTGTGGAGAAAAGAAAAGACGAAATGGAGAAGACGTGATGAGAGCCAGCTGCGGCTCAGTGAGGTAGCACCTGAGGGCCGGCCACATTCGATATTTATTAACTTTGTCGGCCGACGGGTGTGGGGGAAGGTTTAGCTATATTGGCTCAGAGATGATGGATGGCCTGAGCGATGAAGCCTGCATGTAGCCGGGATATTGAGCAGGCTTGGAGCGACGCGCGAACTCGAGTCCCGGCTTCCCAGCTGGGCAACACAGGTCTCAAAAATCGCGGCGCAGAAAAACATGCCTGGAGAAAGAGAAGAAAGGCGCGCGTTATTGAATTTCTCTCAGACTTTAGATCTGCAGGATTCGATCAAGGTGCAGCAAGCGCGAATGCGAAGGCTGAAAGGATCCGGCTGTGCGGTATAGTCGCCGGGAAATTCTGTAAGCCAGAGCTTATTTTCGATACAGCGACACACCGGTATTCATTGGCTTTTACGTTACGGAGAATCTGTAATCCCATTCGAGCTGTATGTATCCCGTTCTTTACGTCGAGGAGTAGCAATTTCGGATTGAATGATTTGATCAAAGTGTTAGCAGGCTTACATAGAATCTGATTGATTTACGGTTGTTTCGTCTTTATGTAATAATGCCACGAAAAAAAGAAGAAATGAATACCTAAGTGTCGATACACCTCCGATTTCGATGGTATGCTGTTCTTTATTATCTTACAACAAGTAGGTATAACCGAAGTCAGTGTGCCAAATTAACGGAAACTTGTTTATTCAAGTAACTATTGCTGTTAGATTTGCCATCTTCTGCTTGCAATTCTTGCGACCTCTTAAAATAATGGAAGCATGAAAAGAAGCAGCATGCTATTTGGCCTTGATTGTTGAGGCTAAGATATTATTGTTTATCACTGTTCGTATATCCCTTTTTCATTTTTGAAAATGTTCGCTATTTTAATTCCCTATTGGAAGTTTCGCTCACGCCCTCATTCCATCCAGCTCTATCTCCTTTTTAGTGATGAGGAGCCTTTTCCCTTTCCATCCAGTTTGTTTTTACGAGCATTTGCCTGTACTTCCTAGAATATCCCAGAATACGTCCTCACGCCCCTATCAATTCCTGTTCGGTTTTCCTCCTATCCACTCCCTCCTATTCGTTCCCCATTCGTTCCCCCATTTCCCTGCACTTCTCCCCGTGATCCCTCCTCTCAGCGCCGGTCGCGGGCGGTCCGACATTCGCTCCGACATATGACGCCATTCCTATGCTATCCCACATCTTCCCGTGGACTCAACCGGCGGCCGGCAGAAAAACGCCGACCTTTATTGCGTGTAGATTAGTTTAATTGGCCTGTATATCAGACCGGACAATGCCGACGGCGGCCGAGCAGCGGCGGTCTGGGAGGGTAGACAGGCCGCTGACAGACCCGACTCGCCCGGGGGATATGGGAGGGCAGACCCGATCCACGGACGGGAGATGGCTATAGGGACAGGCCAGAAAGCAGAGACCTACCATAGAGGTCTGGGACAAACCAGAGCTGCCCACTAAACGGGTCTGGAACAGCAGATCCGACCAATCCACGAGAGATGGGAAGTGCAGACCCGGCTCAGCCATGTGGAAGGTGATTGGTGGGTGGCCGACATCTGCTATAGGGATGGTCTGGAACAAATCCAACTAACCCAACGTAGTTTGGGAAAATCGTTTTCATTTAGTGCACAACATCTACAACTGTTCATTCCGCTGGATTTCCTAATCAGACGAGCTCCTACCGCGCCTGAACCCTTACCTGACCGCGGGCCGGGCCGGATCAAGCTTTCCATCCAACATCCATCAGGGTGTGTTGCATTCCTGCGACGCCCGTGGCGGGCTTTTTTGGCGCCAGCTCGGCAATCTGCGGCGATGGCCGGGATAAACAGATGACCGTGTGTTGGGAGCGGAGGCGGGGAGGGTGGCGCAGTGAGGAGGGTCAGTTATATTCTGTCCTGCGGACGTGATACGAAGAGTGGACGATGGACGGCAGGAGGTCTTAGGAACATGCTTCAAAGATATGATGTCACGCATCAGTCATCCAGCAAATACAGGGTCTTTCATAATGAATGTTACTTTTGAAAGAGCTATTTCTCAGGACATATATGTTCCTCATGTAATATGTACCATCACATGAAACAGAAACACATTAGCGTTTTTGCGCACAGAACTTTCATTTTAATGCTCCTCAGGAATTTTCCACTGTATCGCCCTTAACCCTCGCCCGCACATGCCATTTTCCCATCCTAGAACGCACATGGGGGGGGGGGGTGGTTGCCACCCCCCCCCGCGCCATTTCGTTCCTGTTGGAGATAGAGCTTAGCAGTAAAGACCAAAAAGATTCTTTGGGAAGAGACAAATCCAATGATACCCAGTTTTACCTTCTCAGGTCAGTCATTGACCTTCCAGGTCAGGTCAAACTAAAAAATGTTGCTGTTTTGGGTCACCGTTGGATATCAAGTGTGCTGCATATCAAATACCGATGACGATGCTGTTTTCTGGTGCCAAGCCAGCTAGAACCTCTTTGTCACACTACCCGACCAGAATTTTGCTGCTGAGGTCATTTCAGGTCAAGTTAGGTCAAGGTCAATTATATGTGTTTGTATGTCTGTGTGTGTCTGTGTGTATACTGATGTGTGCACCCATTGTTTTTGGGTCCATATTACATGAAATCATGATCTGAGAAGCTTTTACCAAAAATGCAGTCAAAAAACTGCAAAAAAGTAAATTCAGCTTGCCTAAAACGCAATTACCTTAGATGACCTAGGTTGACCTTGACCCTGACCTTGACCCCTGTACATCGTCGAACAACATGTTCCATGATAGGTGGGAGGTAAGACTGGCAAAAAAGGCCGAAATCAGGGTGTCAAAAGCTCATAAGGCCCATGGCAAACGCAAGATGTTGAGAATTGGCCATTTGGGTCATGACATGACCTGCAAAACAAGGTCATATCTCCGAAACCAAAAATCACAGAAACTTGAAATTTTTAGTGGACATCAAGAAAGGATAGAGGAGCAGCTATACGAAAAATCAGCCTTCTAGCTCTAAAAATGTTGAGTGCAGAGCAGAAAGACTACCTGGGGGGGTGGCAACCACCCCCCCCCCCCATGTGCGGGCGAGGGTTAATTAAGGCACACGTTTCGGCCCTCTGACGAAGGTGTCGACCCCGCGCCTCACAACGTCTGGGTCCAGGCTTCCAGTAAACCTCTCCACTGTGGTTCACAGTGGATGGCTGCAGGAGGGTTTTGTCTCAGATCTGCCAATGCGACTCCCCAAAGCCAGTAGTCCAGCGGGGAGAGGTCAGGACTCCGTGGTGGCCACTGGCCATGGTCGCTCGGTGAGGCGGCTGATAACGCGCTCTTCGAAATTCTCGATCAGCCACTGGCGCAACAGCTGCCATGGTGTGCACTGTGGCACCATCCTGCTGGAACCACAGGTCGTCTCTTTGAACCTTGTCCCTGACCTGAGGCAGAAGCATTCCTTGAGCAGCCTGAGGTAAGCCACCCCATTCAGTGTTGACCCAGGGGAGAGCCAATGGATGAAGACTTGTCCGTCGACCGTAATCCGTAATGCGTTTTAGTGGTGTCGACATACTCTGCTTTTCCGTGAAGGAAAATTGGCGTTGTGAATTTTTTATTTTTTGGGACAAAACCCTAATCAATTTGCAACAATACGCATATAAAATTCACGCGGAAGTGATAAATTAAGAGCTCCTAACTAAATGTTCAAAAGTAACATTCATTAACCCTCGCCCCGTTGGGGGGGGGGGCCATTTTGGCCCCCCCCCTGTGGTTTTTCCTGAATAGCAAGAAAACGGCGGCGCGCAGCGCCGCCAAATTTTCAGTACCTTCCCGGGCATCAATTTGACACCTTCACACCAAATTTCAAGTCTTAGGTCACCTTAGGTCAGGAATTATTGAGGTCAAACTGAGGTCATGTTCGAGCAAAAATGAGCAAAAAACATGCAATCTTGAAACGCTCACCAAATCTACAGTTATCAAGCAATTTCAAAGTTCTTTATATGGTCTAGTAGACAAAAAGCGGCGCTACAAAACTGCTATCTCGGATTTTCAAAATTTTTGGTTTTTGACCCAAAAACATTCAAAAAATTGATTTTTTTAGAAAAACTTTGAAAAAATCCAAAATTTTTCCGAATTTCGAAAAAAACCGGAATATATGTGATAGTCCCAGCGCTCTTCTATATACATACCAAATTTCAGATCGATATCTCGTTTTTTGGCCAAGTTATAGCGAAAAAACTGTTCAAAAATGATGACGTCAAATTTTTTAACTCAATTTTTAGCAATTCTAGACCTCGTACGGCAAAACAAAGACCACCATTGAACTCCCCGTGACGAGCTGCATCGATTCGATACCCATTTTATGCAAAAATATTAACTTTGAAATTTGACCTAATTTGACCTGACCTTGACCTGACCTTGACCTGACCTTGACCAAAACGTGATTTAAGCTGGCCCCAAAGGCTGCCTGACCCATATAATCGCATTTGTCATGTAAAATGGACCATAAAACATGTATCACACGACGCTTTCATATTGTGACCCCCCCGTGACCTGACCTCTGTGACCTGACCTGGTATCAGTGACCTCAAATAGCAAAATATGTGTTTGAAGAACATTTCCCCATCGATGATTTTCAATGAAATGCATTTTACTCGATTTTACAACGCATTTCTTGAAGTGCCTGTGAACGGTGAAAATTGGACCTTTGACCTGACCTGTGACGTCATCGGTTTGACCTAGGTCAATAAAATTGGGTCACAAGGTAGTTCCCCGTTGGGGCTATCCAACGCCGTTTACCGCTTGTCGCTATGTTGCGTGGTTCTCGAGATCTTAGGGGGGGGGCCAAAATGGCCCCCCCCCCAACCGGGCGCGTTGCTCGGCAGAGCCCAACGGGGCGCGGGTTATGAAAGACCCTAGGAAGTGGGCCTTGTGACGCCATTCTTCGTAGATAGCATGGCTCGATCATTGCGGACGTAGGAGATATAATGACATAACATCAAAGTTCGGGATTTCTGGATACACCTGGTGTATGGGTGTTGCGAATGTCTACTTCACTTTTTCATTCCCGTCCCGTCTCCGTCCCGCCTTCGTCCCGTCCCCTCCTCGTCTCCCTCTCCACCCGTCTCGGTCCCGTCTCGGTCCCGTCTCCGTCCCTTCTCCATCCCGTCCAGTCGTCATTAGTGCCCCGTCCCCTGGGAGACGGCATCGGTCAGGGTATAATGGCCAGACCGGAGGCTGTCAGCTTGTTCCAATTATAGCCAGCAGAGGCTTCCTATGGGACCTCGGACGCATCCTGACGCAGGTCTCAGATCCCCACAGAGCTGCAGGGTCGAAGGGGAGGGGAAAAACAGATTCCTTCGTTGTGAGCAGGTAAGGTGAGGCCAGATTTTGCGAATCCATCCAGCGAAAACCAAAGTAACTACATATTTTCATACCTTAGATATTAGCCTTATAAAGGTGATTTTGATGCGTCATCAATTTCTCATCCCTATCGAGTACGACTCTATCTTTTTTATGCGATGACTCATGATGCCCACAACAGTGTTCCGTCATACCGGAACGCGCCGGTCTCTTATCCGATTACACGTCCAAGCTGCCGTCCGGTAGCTCTACCCGGTCCGTGCCTGCTTCCTTCCCCTCGGGCGGGCTCGCCCCCCCCCCCCCCCCCACTCGGTTACTGTATAGACGTGAGCCATCCCCGCACACGCTATTGCTTCCCTAAATCTGTCGCCAGTGTCGTTATGACGAATAAATTCGCCATCGCCGGCCGCAGCGCGCACACTTGGTGCGATCTGAAATTCACAAACGCACCCATCGCTGCCGACGGTGGTCGGCGGTTCTCATATAAACGCCGCCAGCTAACGTCAGAGCATAAATCTGGCCACAACTGGCGATATTTGGCATGTCGGTGGCGGTGCTATCGGCACCATTTGTGCGCAAATTGCCCCGTATATTGGCACGGTGGTGGGGCTGGAACCCTCCCCCGCAGAGGCCATTATAGGCCGTAGGGGTGACCTGCCACAGACAGAACGGTGGAAGGCGACCCGGATGTTCGACAGAAGCGGGCCGAAACGGGAAACGTTAGGGATAATATGGCTTCAGTGTTCATTGTTTAGTGTTCAAAGCCCATTGGTAATGTGTATTTCCGGCCAGACAGGTCAAAAGGGTGACTGCTAACGGGCGCCATTCGGCAATGCGGCAACTGTCGCATGCTTGTAGTTGTGACTGGATGCTCAATGATCGAAAGCTGTCGCGACCTGGCATCACACCCGTCTAAAACGTCCTCCTTTTGAGATGTGAAAGGTAATCCGTGTAGTTAATGGTCGATTTCCAGAGATCAATTCACAAATCAGTGCTCAAACTTTCCGCGACCTTTACCGTGAGCACGCCGGCTGGGGCCGTGGAAACACATCCTTCCACCAGTCTTCTCACAATATCTCGACTCCAGCCGGGAGCTCTCCCGGGCATTTCAATGAGGCACTTACGGGCCAACTTCCTGCACAAAGAGTGCGGCTCTGATTGTACGAACAAACGGTTAACTGGATTACTGTGCTTCAATGGCTGTGAGTTTCCCATCGCCTTTTCGGCGGGCGTTAGCTGAGGGGCGGACCAGCTAATTGCAGCGGACACAGGGCACAGGATATCGCGCCTGCCCCGACCCGCAGAGAAGACCCGCGCTCCCCCATCCCACGGGGAATCGCTCATACAAAGAGCCGCCATTGCGTGTCCCTCGCCGGGGCGGGGGCGACGGCGGTGGCGGGGGCGGCCATCTGCTCCATTTCCATCTCAGAAGCCGTCGCCAGTGTGACATTACGCGGCAATATTGGACGCGCGAGCGGCGTGCGTGGCACGCGACCTGCCGACGCGCTCAGAGGGCTAGAGCAAGGAGTGAGGAGGGCGGTGACGACAGAGGGACAGGGAATTGGTGGTGCCGCCGCCGGGCTAGTGCATGGCTGGTGCCTGGTGCCGGGACTGGTGTCAGCCTGGTGCCGGGGTAGTGCCGGATTAGTGTTGGGTTGTTGGCTTTTGCTGAGCTAGCATGTACTGGATGAAAGCATCAGATGTTCCAGAAGAAGTTAAATTTTCTATGAATACAGGAGAAGTTGTTTTGAGGTGTTGGTTGAAGGGTTTTCGACACTGATGTTCCGACCACTGCTAAGATAGCTCGAGTCAGGTTCTGTCGGCCACTTTACGTGAAACATTGCAAAGGCAGGCAGCACAAGACATATCGGCGAAACATTTGTAGAATCCGTTGCTAATTCGAGGCAGGATCGGTCGCCGCAGCAGCCATTTGTCAGTAAAACGCCAGGTCGTGTGTGGTCGGCGCATAGGAACACATGACGATGGCATAGAATGTGACGGTCGAACACATTGTCGGAACTGGGACAAACACCCCAGTACTCCACAGTGTTCCACTGGCCGCCGCCGCCCCCGCCGCCGCCGCTGCCGCCCCGCCGCCCAGCTGATGATCAGTTCCGGGCGATTGCACTTAAAACGGCTGATAATCGTCGGCCCCACGCGCAAAGCATGTTATTTGCAGATCGTCGACGGCCGCCCTCCCCCTCCCCCACCGAGAGGGCAGGTGTTGCCGGCTCGGCGCTGTGCCGTTTTTTTGACGCATGCGCAGTAAATCGTCTCCACCTGGCGCGTGCCTGACCCCTCGGGAAATTACGGGCGCGCGGCAGCGGTCGGGGAGGGAGGGGGAGCTGCGTGTGCCTGTATGTTATCTGCGCTCTGTAAAGTTTCAGACAAGTAGCGGAGATGGGATGTCGTTGGAACAATGCCCATAATCTGTGCTGTGATCGGTGGATTGGAAGAGCAGGATATGAACGCGATGTAACGTGCGGCAGCTGCGCGATGTTTTGTCAAGCGATGCGCGTCATTGATACGAGCTAGCCGGGTGGGGAACACCCAACGAATGAATAAAAATCAGAGAGGTAATGAGAAACGCAGGCGAGCGTTAATGCAGTGCCGGGTATCTCTGGGGATTTCAGACAGGGGAAGATTTTCACATTCCTTATACTTAAATTCCTCCTGGGAGGCCCGGGAGGCGGCGAATTCCTTTCGACCGTCTCTCTGGAGTCGCTGGGCGAAGTGAGGAAGAAGAAAGCACAACACACGCAATCAGGAACGCGGCCGGGCGCCGCCCGAGCGTACGATTTATCCACATTCACACGGGGCAGCGTACGCTTTCGACTCGGGGGAGTTTTCGGGGCGAGACACGCGCGATTTGTGAGAGGGTGAGCGAGCGAACCGCTGATGGAAGGGGTCCGTGGAGCGTGGTCCGGTGGTGTTAAAATTCACAGAGAGGAGATGAGTTCTAAATAAGTGATTTGGTCCACGCAGAACGAGAGGCAAGGGATCGCCGACGGTTCCCAATACTGTGGTTTCTTATTCAGACCGGTAGTTCCCAGAGCGGTCATTTCTAAGGCAAGCGCCAATGCGTTAATAGCGGGACAGTCTATAGTTAACGTGCGGAACTGGAACGCACCTGGGGTTTAGTTGAAGAAGTAATTAGCTGCCTGTACCTCGTCGGCGTGGCTGCAAGGGCCAAGGAGCTCCTTACAGAACGCCTGGGGGCTAGACTAACCCGCAGGATACCATAGCCCACCTGCAGATATGCAAATTTTGTAGCTTCTCAACTGCATGCGATATTCAAACCAACCGCATACAATAAACCGTGAATGTATCACACCATGTTGTTTGTTCTATCTCACACGATTCCCTCCGTGCTGAGACACATAAATATAGCTCTGGCGATCCGTGCAGACGGGTTGACCGCGGCTGACCGGGAGCGGCCACCCGCCCGCTGCGCCACTTTCGTCGCGTGCTGTCGGCTCGTCACTCGTGGCTCGGCTTGCCCGCAGCCCCGGGGAGTCTCGCAGTCACAATTACCGGCCACAATGGGCGCGCGATGTCGGCAATCGCCGCCGCCGACGGTCAGAGCAGCGGGCGGGGCCCGGTGGCGGCAGCAGACCTGTCCGATCCCCGCCGGCCGACCATCTGTCCGCCCCCATTGTGTCTGCTGCCCCGGGAGCGGCACTAGCGGAGGATAGGAGCGCGCCCGGGCGGCCGTCCGCCTGTCTGTCATGTCTTCCTTTCTTTTTTCTGTTTCCGTAGGCGGCCAGCGCGCCAGGAATCATGTAGCATGTCTCGGTAGTTTCTCGGGGTTTATCTCATCTGTCACTCGGCATTTGTGTGCTCAGTCGTCTCGTCTCTCCTCCCTTCCGCTACTCTTTTGTCTCGCGTCTTCTTCTGTTGTCTGTAGTCTCCCTCACCCTCGTTGTACGTCTTTTCTGTCCGCCTCTCCTATTTACCACCCTTGCACGTGCTGACTCGAAAGGCACGTCTCACGTCCGGACAACAGCGCGTGGCAAAACAAGCGGCCGCTGCACTGGTCAATAGCTGTTTGACAGAGAATTCCATCGACCACTGGGATGCAAATACGAATGCGAAGAGATCCAGCGATTTCCCGTCCGCTTTTCAGGCATGTGTCAGGCCTGACAATGTCCGGAAATTGGAGCTAATCACCACCCTGGAGGAAAGTGCCGCACCTCCCGTGCCGTCTGACTCACACAGACTCTCCCTGAGCCCCTCCGAGTGAGAGAACACCGAAGAGTCACAAAGGACTACATCCATTTCAAGTCACTCCTTTTCCGTTTCCTTTGCTTTACTGCTTCTTCGAACCACGACTTCCGTTCATTTTGAAAGTTTAAATCTGCTGGAAACAAAGGCAGTCTTAGATAGATCCTTATTGCTCTCGGTAGACGAGAGCTGACATTTTAACAAATTGCAAATCAAAAGTCCATTCGAATTGCGAAACCTTTACAAAAACGCTTACCTACTATTTCCTAAACTCAATTCATATACTTGGACCTTAAAAAGGGCTTGTGTTAAATTTGAAATTAGTCTAACGTTTAATTTATGCTTTTTTACGCCGGATTCCCTGGAAGATATTGGTAAATTTCATTTGTACTTTGGTCATAAACTTGGTCGATCATGAAAACGCTGCTTCGTAGCTCACTTTAAATTTTGACTAAATGCACTGTTAGCCCACCGCTCTTCTGTCGTATTCTTTTGTCCACAGGTCTTCACGTAGGTGTCCTTTAGTACCCGGAACTGCGGCGGAAACCATTCACTGTGGAAAGCTTCCTCTCGAAAGCTTTTAAGCCGCCAAAGTTGCTGAGGCCACTCGGGACGTACCGGCCTCTAATTGCATCGACCGCCAGCAATGCTGCACATTTGAACACCGGCCTAGCCCCGGGAGCAGAGTTGACTGTTTGTTGTTATCTGGGGCTTTGGCTCATCACCTTTTTGTTTTAGCGTACCTTTTTCAAACACCACACTCGTTTTGCAAAGTGCCTAGCTCGATCGGTGGTAGTGAGAGCACTAAAAACGGAAACGGAACGGAAACGCAACGGGAACGCGAAGGAAACAGAAACGGAAGTAGACACTAGACAGAATTAGGAACGAGAGAGGAAGAGAGAGAGAGAGAGGGAGGGAGAGAGAGACAGAGAGAGGGGAGAGAGAGGGGGAGAGAGATAGAAATAGAGAGAGAGAGGGAGAGAGAGAGAGAGCGAGAGAGAGAGAGAGAGAGAGAGAGAGAGGGAGAGAGAGAGAGAGGGGGAGGGAGAGGAAAAGGAGGGAAATAGGGGAATATTGGAGCCCAGCGAAAGGGTGGGATTATCGAACGTTGGTGAGCTAGCAAACCGACGACGCGAAATACGAAAGTTGAACGAAAGAGTTCAATTAATCTTCGCCCACTCCTTCCGCGTAAAGTCAAACTTGGTGCCGCGCCCGGATGGCTTCCAATCCATCTCTGGGCATTTAATTATGGATCGGGTATCGGTACCTGTCGCCATGGCGGCCTCTTATGGCCGGCCGACGGGACCCCTCTCCAATTAGAGTCTCCGTGCCGATGGTCATCGATGACCTCCATCGATCATGGGAGGGTCTGGACAGCCGGAAATATGGAGCACGTTCCGTGGCATGGGTGGCTGGAGGTGGCAGCGGAGGAGATGGGCACGTGGAGAGGGCGGGGTGGTGGGTGGGAGAGGAGACAAGGAGAGCTGGGAGAGGAGGAGTGGACGGGAAGATATTGCCGGCACGTGCGGAGGGTGAGACCGATGGGCGAGGCCGGCTGCGCGTGGTTGCATGGAAACCGAAGCCTGACGGTAATTTGATTGAGATCTGGGATGGAGTTGAACCGTAAACGGTAATATGATAAATAACTTGATCGTCAATATTTTCAAATGTATCCTCGTAGTGGTCTTTAGATAATAGATACTTCTTCGAAATTTGTATGGCAGCATTTGCACGACTGATATGTTAGAAGTGTGATATGAACGGCTCCGTATCTACAAGGCGATGTGTGGTAAGTACCGTACAAAGAAATAGAGGCCGTCCAGAACAGCTCTGTTCTGATCAGTGATCACCCCCTGCCCGCCTCCCACACCCCCTGGCTCGCTGACATCTCACTCGGGGCCGCTCCCTGACGGCTCCACCGGTCTGTTATCGCTCGCCGGCCCGTGTAAA
Source organism: Amphibalanus amphitrite (assembly GCF_019059575.1). Classification (NCBI taxonomy): domain Eukaryota; kingdom Metazoa; phylum Arthropoda; class Thecostraca; order Balanomorpha; family Balanidae; genus Amphibalanus; species Amphibalanus amphitrite. Next base: position 567,419 of record NW_024881738.1, on the reverse strand, counting down.
TCACGCCTAATTGTTCCAGGTGCTGCGCAGAGGTGACGCTCTCGGAGCTCGTTAGTCTCAGTGGTCGAACTAGAGCACGGTTCACACCGGAACGCTGCCTCATTAGGGACAGTCCAGATCCGCTGTCTCCGCAGTTCGGCACTCTTTTTTTCTAGCGAGCGCAGTCTTTCATGGTGTGAACGGACACAACTAACAGAAGGTGTGGCGTTTCGGGTTGCGGTGCCACATCTGGATATTTTTCAAGCCTTTGGGTGAGAGGAGGCCGCAGATATGTTACATAAGTATGAAACACGCTTCTATTGTGACTTTTATATGTTCCACCTAATGACAGAAAATGACGTCCAAGGAGATAAATGCGCACCGTCCATTTCTTGCTCTGCTTTTTCTTCATCTCGTCAGATCACTGGGCTCTTTCTCGTCGGACTCTGCTGATGGTGTCGTCATGTGTTATCGTTAGCCACAGGTCAGTCAGTCGAGCTCAGCGTCAGTCACAGGCCAGTGATTCAATGACTGAGCTCAGTCCTCCCGTCCCTCCACGGCCATCGCTGTCCTGTCCGACCCACCGCAGACAGACAGAGGTTCAGTACCCGACACCCACCGGACATCCTGTACGGGCTCAGCGCGGTCCAATCACACCCCAGCTGCCGTTCCCACACTGAGTCGGGCTCGTAATTCAGCCCACCGGGCGCTGATCGGTGCCCAACCGGCGACGGACGCACCAAAACAAAACGATAACACCCCGACAGACAGCGAGCGTACGCCGGAGGAGCGTAAAACGACCCCTCCTTCCGCTGCCTCCCCGCCCCTTTCCGTCACCTCTGGTCAGTAACGATTGGTTACGGTTTCAATGAGCTCCGCCGCTTCTGCTGCTGTTGCTGCTGCCGCACCGCTGCTGCTGCTGTCGTCGCGGCTGCCGTACCTACGAGCCAGGGCGATTAATAGACGCTGAAAAATGGTCTGTCATTTTCACACCGTGCCGCCCGGACGACGGCCGAAAACATTGCAATTTCACGCGGCGCACCGGGCGGCGCCATTAGCGAACCAGCGCCGATTGAGACACCACCGGCTGGACAGAGGTGGACGGCTGGACGTGGTGGACCCCGGGCAGGGGACGTGAGGTGAACGTGGACGTGCTGCGCTGCGAGCAATGGACGTGATGGAGACAATGTGGGAGGCGAGGGATAGAACGAAAAAAAAAGCAGCTGCAGGCCTGCAGGGATAGACCGATTTAGTATGTAATTAGGAGATGTGGTGTTAGAGTATTTATCCCGGTAATCATTACAAATTTTGAAGTGAGAAGATAGCCTACACGGTGATGTAGGAAGATAAATTTATTCAAAGAGGAGACGTTATGGTGCACTTGCACTTCTTCAGAGAAACGGAGAGTCCCTAATCACTCAATTTCCGAATTTTCAGACGGATTAGCAAAGGCTTCCTTCGTATTCATGGACAGTCACAGCATTTCTGTCAATGGATCCCGTCGCAGCTGCCGGGTCCACTATCCTTGCGTAATATCTGCTCCAGGAGCTCCAAACTTAAAAACATCGACGACCTACCGGTGTAGTATGCTGCACATCGGGATTTCGCGAGCCGAGCTGGCGCAGTTCTGTGGCTTCATCCCCGGAGCTGGGGCGATCGATACCCAGCCGACCCGGGATCCGTCCGGTGCCGTGGTCGCACCTCGCGGACACGGGACACCTGCCTGTTCTCTCCCCCCCCCCCTCCCCCAGCGCGGCCACCGCCCGCGGCGGGCCCCCGGGCGATGCCGACTACAGAATAGGAGTCACCGCCGCTGGCCACCGCCTGTCTGACAGGCCATCGGAACATTAATCAACACGAGCAGGTGACCAATAGTCGGACCACCCGCCGAGTCGCCCGGAAACGGCTCCGGAACCGCGCCGCGCGCGACGGAAACCAAGGGGAACCATCGGAAACCACCGGGAACGGAGCGAGGCGACCTCGCCCACGGCGCCGGAGGGCGGCGACGTTACGGCTTTTAGCGCGCTGAATTAGTGTGTCCCGCACACCGGCTTCTTTAGACAGGATGGTGACCTAGACAGGTGTGCCGCGCGTGGCTGAATGTGACAGGGAGGCGGCAGATGTGACTTAATTGCGGTAATGACTTGTTTAACGGCAGTATTCATGCTGGGACGAATTGTGAAAATTTACGTCCTGTATCGATTTGCCAAACATCATTTTGTAATTACTTTCGTATTTTGCTGACCTGGATTTCAAACTGATTTTCATCATCTTTTTTGTCGCCTCTATATCGCCTTTTCTCACAATTCCTATGGGTAACAAGACAGTAACAAATATTGTCTGATAACGAGCTTTCTGTCAGGACGACGAGGCTTGATGAGCTCTCGATGAGCAGCAAACGAGGCCCCGATGAGATCTCGCCGGCTGTGAGTCACGTCAC